>NC_136717.1:16570223-16752723 GCF_936440315.1 Barbus barbus
CTGTCTTATGTGTGTGATTATGGTCGATTGGTTGAACAGAGCTCAGGTTGTGCTGGGGTTCGAGAGCCCATAGTCCCCCACATTGGGTCATTGCTGAGGTCAGCTGTAAGTACAGCACTGATCACGCTTCCCATGAAACCAGGCCTGTTGATATCCAGGTTATACTGTATGAGCCGTCGGATACATGATGCCCACTACAGTGGACTTACCTTACTTATAAGTCATTTTTAATTGCCAAGTGTCAACCATAATTCCTATGGCTGTCCTCTTTATATTGCATAACAGATGGGGTATTAAAATCCCATTAATTTTCTCTATAGAGGAATTGATATTTAAAGATAATTTGTAAATCTTTAAAGATCTGCTGTGAGCTACAAGGAAGATGGTGCAATAATTATAATTATTAAAAAAAGAATAATTGTTTAACAGTGGAATTCTTTGTGAAAGTCTTCAATACCCCTGATTTTTCCAAAACAAAATCAGCCCAAATCAGAGAATCAAGACAAGTAAGGATCTATATACACAATAAACTTCTTTAAACCAATAGTATACAGTATAGTTTTGATTTATATTGTGTTATGTTGGGTTTAGGTTGGGTTAGTCTCAGCTTCAGACATGTCTGATGCATATGACACACTTTTCCGGAAACACTTCAGGAATGTCGAAGTCGTCATCTGACTGGTTGAATTAAACCGGATTTCCGGGAGATGCGAGTGTCGCGTTTACATTCGGTCCGCCGGGAAACAAAGATGCCGTGGCGCCAAACCCCCTCACGAAAGAAGAAAGCCGTCGTGTTTACAAATGTGACGACGAACACTTATCAGGGTCAACTAAACGCTGGATTTTCAAAAGTATGTGAAATATTTAATGTTCGCGGCATATAATCTTTAAAATACATCCGATAGATTCATGCGAGACTAAGGTTGGGCTAATGGCTTATAACTCTTGAACTAAGAAGAAATCGCTATGGGACAAATACTTCGGCAACCAAGGATGGTGAAAAAGTTGGCGGACACAGTTGCACTTTATTTGCGTTTAGCTATTATGCGGCCCGCAGTTGGAACCAGCTTCCAGAAGAGATCAGATGTGCTAAAACATTAGCCACATTTAAATCAAGACTCAAAACTCATCTGTTTAACTGTGCATTTGTTGAATGATCACTGTGCTATATGTCCGAACTGACTGCAATACATTTTATGTATAATCATTTTCTTTAAATTTATTTTAAATCATTTTCTATATCATTTTAAAATTCCTTGTTTTTATTATTTTTATTTCCATGTTTCTATTGATTTGAATGTCTATTTCACTTTCTTTTATGTAAAGCACTTTGAATTACCACTGTGTATGAAATGTGCTATATAAATAAACTTGCCTTGCCTTGCCTTGCCTTTATTGTGGCTTTTGAATAAATACATAAATTCAAAGTGACTAACATCAGTAAATACAGTAAATTCTTGCTTTGAACTAATAAGAGACATTTTAGTGTGTTTTTATAAGATAATTCATGCATTATAAAGGTGGTACACTTGGATAATTAATAAGATCTTTAATAATATTAATAATAATATTGATAATTTAAATATTTCTAATGAATTAGAAAAGTTGGGTACATATTTTACTTTGTATTATAAATTATAAGGTCACTTAATTGACTTAATTAGTTATTTTTTCACTTTTACCTTTACTGATCACTTTCTTTCTTCGAAGTCTCTCTGTTTCTTTCTCTCTCCCTCTCTTGCTCTCGCTTTCTAATTAATCCCCTGATTATCCTTCTAATTAAATCTGGCTACTTTCCTGTATCATTTTAAACAGCAAGATAAATGCGTCTTTTTAAGGAAAGGGGCCAGACTGTCTGTTGAGAGTGATGCAGATTACAGTTATCAGAGCTCGCAGCTAATTATTGCGCTTGGCTTTTTGTCCACGTTTGTCATCCTTTCTTCTAGGGCTAAGTGTTTTTATTGTAACTTTAGACAATGTCAGCGTCAGGCGTGTGTGTGTGTGGTCAGAGGGACAGCTGGGAGCGCTAATGACAGAGGCCTCAGCTATAGTTCCTCCTGCATTAAATGAATGACAGGGAAGTTCAGAGCTCAATGTTACACAAATTGCTGGTCTTGGCACATTAAAGCCTTTTGTTCTGTCAGTACCATCCAAATGGAAGTTGTGTTCTTCTCTCCCGCAGTTTACTGTCATTTTACACCGGATCTTCGGATTCATAATTCATGTAGGGCAAGTTGAAACTGCAGGGTAGTATAAGTGTTAATAATTTAAAGCGTGTCTCACACCAGCCAAACAGCTCAAAGTCAAACTCTTTCGTTGCAGATCAGCTCTGGGCATTCATAGGTGGGATAAGGCATCTGCCACCTCATCAGAACAGGTTTAATAAAGACGACCTTTAATTTCAATTATGAGCTTCCGTTTAACGGCGGTCCCATATGAAGCATTCGCCACCAATCCCCCAGTGTGACATCGGGATCTTGAGAACATTTCGTTGTGATATTGCAGTGGCCTACTTAGACCGCAGCCTATTGTGTTTGAGTGAATAGATGTACTCAGGACCTCTGGATGTGTTTGGCATACTTTTGGGGGAATTTTAATCAACGAGAGCAAAGGAAGTTCTCCTGAAATGCTGATTTTGATTAAAGGAGTTCTGAGTGAACACAAATATAAGTTTGCAAGCACACATATAGAAGAACACATGCAACAAGTGTGTGTGGTTATATTAAACTTTGGGGACAAAAATTCAATTTAATTTAACTTTGTTTTTTGGCCAGATATTTTCTTCAGAAATAGGGTTACTCTGTATCAATTGCAGATTTATTTTAATTTATTTTAATACAACAATGGGTGATGATAGACTGGATTGTGCCAAAGGCTTTGTGAGGAAACTGGAGGATTTTGAGTTTGTGTTCATTTTGTACACATATGAACAAATCTTCTCTGAGACTGATGTGATGACTAGACTGATGTCTAGTCAGACAGCTAACTTTGTCATACCAGGAGAGATGAAAAGACTTTTCCCTATCTTTTGCACTAAATCAATCTTAGGTGTTGATCTGCCCTGCTGTTTAATTCTAAGTTTCTCCTCGTAAGGAAGACTTTCAAATGGCTTCGCCAAAATCAGGTCGACAATATTAGCACTCTCTGCTATCGTGTGCAGTTTTCTAGCTGGCTAGTTCACCCCTACGATGCTCGCCTAGCTTACTGTATGAATGAATGAACAAACGATCTAAAAAATATATTAAACTCGACGGAGGAAATGTGGGAATTAGGTTCAACTGAAACAAGGAATGTGGTGTATAATTGTGTGAAATGTATGATGAAAATTGGCTAGCAATTTCGCCAAGCAAATACCAAGAAATAGGTTGCAGCAGTTGCAAAATCTGCTATTGGACTGAGCTCGAATAGCTTCAGCGTCAGCGACTTTTTATAGTACAAAATCGCTGTCAATCAAAAGGCGATGATCACGCAGTCATCACGCAGAGTCCAGGCCAGCCCACTCCTCCATTCACCTCCAGAGGGGGCAGGACATAATCGCAGCGTTTATCCAATGACCGTCTAGTTTCGAAGCACTGAAAAAAACTGTTCAAAGCAGCCCCATTGAAGTCAGTGGACGCTAGGCTTCAACAGGGAAATACACTGTGACGCTACCGTAATGTATGAGAAGGAAATCGAGTCAGCCGACCTGTTATATGTAGCTGATTCTGAACAAACTCGTCTTCGAGATGAAAGTGTTCTAACGCATTTTTAGTCAATAAAATGTTAACACAAAGTACATATTTGACCATTACTTTTTTGACATTATAGGGGAAGCCGAGCTTCCCTTGCAGTCTTAAAGAAATCACCACTGGTATGTCACAGCCACAGCCCTTGCCATTATCTTTAATTGAAGGAGATGTTTGCGTGTATCTTTAGCAAAGCAGTGCAGAGAGCTGCTTCCGGTTCTTGCGTGCCGCGGTGCAGCTGGTATAAACACAAGCACTGACTAGAGTGACCGTGTTAGAGCTGTAATGCGCTGCAGACGTGTGCAGTGTAAATAAGGGGTTATCCATCCAAGCATTAAAAACCCCTTATACTTGAACGCAGCCACGTATGAGGGTTTCTTGGAGGTTATAGTAAGATGATCAATTGAATTTTTTTTTTTTTTTTTTTTACATACGCCAGGTGACCTGTAAATGCAAAAAAAATGCAGTTTTACTATATAGCCTATTCCTTTTTTTGAATTGCCTGAAAAACCACCTTACACAAGTAAAAACCTTTTTGCGATGTATGTTCTTGCGAAATTTATGATTCCAGTAGGCGTATTTTCAATTTTAATTTGTGCAATTTGAATGGTAATGGAAACGCAGCTACTGATAAGTTGTACCATTTTGTAAAAAGATTTTACTGTAACTGTATTAGGTCTAAAATGTAGGCTAAAGAATAGTTTAATGCTGCACATTTAATATACTATTTTAGTATTTTAATTAGCTATTTTATTAGCTAATGCTACCTGTTTTTTCATTGTTAAAAACTTTGAGCACATATAGGAGGACTAATGTAATAATTTAAGTATTTTGCTGTCATGATCAGCAAAGCTGCATGTTGACCCATTATTAGAGTTACCGTAGAAACTAAACACTTCTGAGTCAGATGCCTAGAATCTCCAAGTTACTATCTCATAATTACTGTAATTCCGGCACACGCAGCAGTAGTAAGACTTTTACTTGGTTGATTCCCCAAAGCATGTAAACAAAGCTGTGTTGTTCTCATAACTTGTTTGAGTGGCCTGACACAGCAACATTGGCTCAACCAATGATGTGAGTTTAACCAACCAACGGAAGACGAGGAGTATAATTTTTTTTTTAACAAGTAAGTTTTTTAACATTTGTGCCTCTAGTAGCACAAAAATCATCCGCTTCACCTTTAAAAACAAAAAGTCTATAATATGTCCCTGTTTAGAGGAAAGCAATAAAAGGTAAGACGGAGAGTGTTGTTGGTTCAGCATCCGTGTGTGTGTGTGTGTGTGTGTCTGTGTGTGTGGCTGCCCAGATCTGTTTTCTAGTGTGTTTAGTGATGTGGTTCCTGGGTTTGGTGCCTGTAGGCCTAATGATGTCGTCTGGATA
This sequence comes from Barbus barbus, assembly GCF_936440315.1. Lineage (NCBI taxonomy): Eukaryota > Metazoa > Chordata > Actinopteri > Cypriniformes > Cyprinidae > Barbus > Barbus barbus. The sequence goes on from NC_136717.1 coordinate 16,575,329, forward strand.
GAATCAGCTCTGATATGTTTGTGACGGCCGGGAGTGGAGTATCAAGGCCTGAATGTAAATCCAGTTAGCACACAGAGTGGCTGGGTTCACAGCACACGTAATTGCATTTTCCATCTGGGAAGCCCCCAGGGCCTCACAGGGCACAGCCTGTTTAACCATGACTATGACCAGCTACCAGACCTGAGCACCCGCTGTGGTTTTAGGGAAAGATGTGTCAGATTTTGACCAAATGTCTCTAGAAAGATGCTATGCGGGAAATCACGTGATATTGTAGGGATAGTTATTCTAGCTTCATCTAAAAAATCTTTCCAATTTATGTTATAGGCCTATTTCAGTACCAATTTAAAACCATGACTATAAGTAAGCCATTCTTGATTCTCAAAAAGTATAACCACAAAGCGGCCCAACATCAGCTGAATTGTTTAGAGCAATAGATGTCGATAGGAGTTTCCCACAATGGTATGTATATATAAATGTGTTAGTGCAAATGTATGTAAACTGTAGACGCTTTAATGAGGGGTGTATTTTTATCTCAAAATTGTGTGTAACTGTATTCCATGTTATGTGTATTAATGAGACGTTATCAAGGCCGCAACATCTCAGTGCTGCTGTTTGTTACCATGAGAGACAAGAAAATCACAGCTCATATTACCAACTTTCATCTTCCACTGACACGCTCCCTATACACATATAAATGCACTTTTCATGACCTCCTCTGATACCCAAATGACAGCGATATTTCTCGTCAGCCGGGCTCTGTGTGTGTGCGTTAGCAGTGAGATTAATTTAAGATGGACATTGATGGATTCATTTCATAAATCAGTTATGATGGGATGTTGTCATCTGTCTTCTGCTTCACAGGTGGTTAAACATCCAAAATTGGGAAATACAGAAAGGGAGGGATACGTGTGTGTGTGTGTGTGTGTGTGTGTCCGAGGGAAGATTTCATTTAAATGAGTGTGATTTTGTTGGCATTAGCCAACATTTTTGTTTTTTTAAACTTTTATTTTATTTTAATATTTGAGTAATATTTATATAATATTTATTTATTGTGCTGTCTTATCCCTAGGGACAATAGAGCTTGTCTGTGATTGGCTGAAGCTCAGCTAACGTTTGTTCAGCAGGTGATTGGCTAGGTCAAGCTTAGTGTGTTGTATGGCAGATATTATCAGTACCGCTTCTTCCCTGAAGTTTGTTGATTCTGTGAATCATCGTTTCCTGCAAACATTATGCCTCTGATAAAGGCAGCTGTCTCATGCACACTTTTTTTTTAATCATGGTGGAAACTCCTATTGTGTTTATACTGAGATAATAATATATATCTATCCTCTACCCATAAACCTAACATTTACAGAAACCTTTCCAGAACATTTTTATTCATACATTAATTAATAAAAACTGACCTTGTCACATAGTCTTGTAGATGGGTTTCTCAAGTCTGAGTGTCAAACTTAGCCATCTCACGTTGATTGTATAAACATATACAGGGTCCCAAAAAATGCTGTCCAGATAGGCAGCTTACAAGGTTTTAAAACGCAGCCATGTATTGTCACCTTTCATGCTAGTTCAGCATCAGTATGCCTTGAACTTTCGTAGATGTACAAAAGAGCTGCAAGAAATGGCTTTCAGTGAGTCAGAGGAAGTTTGTTAATGCCAGCAGAGGAGCGTTGAGCTACAGATGAGCCCAGTGGATTAGACTCCATAATAAACCACAGCTCAGCTCCGAGACGACTGAGAAACTCTGCCAGTCAGTCAGGTCTGTGGGATTTACTGACGGATTTCATGAGGAGAGAGAAATGGAAGAGGACTTTAAGTTTGATTAGGTTAGTAGGGTGATTAAAGCGGACTTTAATGACCAGGTATTACAAAACTGGTGATGAGAAGCCCACTTTTAATTTGACACGCAGTGTGTCATCCTATAGCCATTATTATGGAAGCTCTTATATAGTTTTATCAACATGCACACTGACACAGACGTGCACTCTGCTCTACAACATTCCTACCATCAAGACTGAGCCTATGATGCCTTAAAATGCTGTCTGTGAAAGAGAACGAGAGATGCCCCTCTCTGAGTTAACGGCTGCATTAATCTGTTGGGCAGTGTCATTTGTCAGTTTGCCTCATTATCTGCTGGTCTCAATCCTTTTACAGAGCTCTCAGATAAATGACTAATAATCTAACGGATTTACGACATAATGAGATTCCTGAGTCGCAGCCGGTCTTTTTCCAGCTCGGGAGGGCAGCGGGAAGTCCTCTTTCTGGACACATTTGTCTTCTTCCTTCTCCTGTTGTCTCCGTCTCTCTCTATCGCCATGGGGAGTGTGTTAAAGTACGCTCTGTTCTGGGCCGCTGAGACACGGTGCAGAATTCACAGTCATGTGTTAGCGGCAGCGGAGAGCACACATCCTCTCTACACCAGTGGAGTGCGCTATTCATAGACTCGCTCGCTGCATCTAACAGGAAGTGCGTGGAATATAAGCTACCTAGGATGATGCAATTTCTGATTTAATTCTGAATTGGATTTGATTTTATTTAAATTTTGATTCAATTTGATCCATTTGGATATATCTCTTATAGTTATATTGTCTATACTGGTTATATTCTCAGCTGATAAATTATACAGAGAACCTTCTACTTTTACAAAACATTGCAGTTGCAGTTCAGTTTCCATTCAGAACACGTGACTTTACAATCATTAAAAGGACTGGTTTAAATGAATCATTTGTTTGCTGCTAAAAATAACACTTTATTAAGAGTGGTGATGATGATAATTATTAAACATTTATTTTTAGTTGTTGTTGTTATTATTAACCATTTTTGTTAAGTTATCATTCTAAATATTTATTGTTGTTGTTGTTCATAATATATTTAAAGTACCGTGAGAACTTGAATGAAATATGCTGATTTTGACTGTTAAAATACTTCCACTAATTGAAGTTGGGTGTTTGGAAAACCTGTTTGAAAGCAGTCATTATTTTTGCCTATGTGTTTGGTGAACCTATTGGCACAGAAATGACACACTTGACCTTTAAGGTTACTGATTTTAGCACAATCTAGAGATGTGAATGTAATTTTTGACTTGAGGGTCGAGTCTCGATTTGGGCCAAAAATTATCCAGACTAACCTAGCAACATGCCCACAACACCTTAGCAATAGCATTGCATCACCCTGTCAAGCATGCTAGCATTATAGCAGTGGGTTTTGCATGGGCAGGCACCACTCTCATATTCTTCAGAAAATGTGAAAATCTTGTATTATCAGTATTATTATTAAAAGAGAGGTGTGCAGACAGATGGCTCTGCTTCTGCCCTAAAAATAGGCTGCTTTTCACATCATGTGATGATAGGGTTTATGCCTAGCTGAATGGAGGAAGTATGAACACACGCACACACATCCGTACTCGCACATGAGATTATATATTTCATCTGTCGGTTGGTTTTATTAATTTCATATTTTTATCAGTCATGTGTGCCTTTTGCATACAGATCTGATGCTTTGTGAAAGCTGTGATTTCCCACACACACACATACAGAGTGAGACAGACCTTTCCACAAGCGCAACAAGCTCTTTCATAAATAGGAAGAAAACCCGTCGTATCAGAGGGGAGAATTTCACAGGCGGCTCCTAAACCCTTATCATTTTCTAAAGGTAATGAGAGTCAATCTCCCTCTCTGCTCACCAAGGCCTAACCTGCAGTCTCTCAGGCCCCCTATGCTAAGGTAGGCGCTCTATCACAATGCCTGATAATTTACCTCTTCATAGCTGTGAAATGGAGAAAGAGAATTCAGGTGTGCAGCCGGGGAGAAACGGGGGCTTTGTGGCGGCACCAAGACCAGCTGACAGGCCTCATGTGTCCGTGACAAGAGAGAAATTACTTTTCTTTTGGATTTAGAACCTTAGACCTGCAGACGGCTTTGAGATCGTGCCATCTGGAGTACTCTTCCAAAGGATACCCTCTGTCAGTCGCAACCTCCTGGTCTCTATTTTTCACCTATTGCTTTCTCTTTATCTTTCTCTAATAGCTATAAATGTAGCTATCCTTTTTAAGCCATTCAAATGACTGCTTTTTTCTTTCTTTCTCACATTTTCTTAGAAAAGTCTAAGATAATTTCTGTAAATCCCAGTCAAAATGTTACTGTAAGAGCCTTAGGATGGAGAAATCAGAGGGTGATATTAGATACGGTTTAAATGGATGTGCTTTTAGACCGCGGAGCCTAGTGAAAGATATTTTTCATCTTGTCTTTCTCAAAATGTGTCAAAAGGCCAGTTTAAGACTTTATTTGCAGAGCTGTGATGAGCAATTTAACTCTTGTATTCAAGTGCTTATTGTAACATATGTCAATGTTTCTCTGAATGCAAACATTTACATTCAACTTAAATTTGTCCTTCAGTTAATTCTATTGCCCATTAATACCAAAAGTTTGCCCTGTACTTGCACAATCATTTAAGACCGTTCCAAAATTGCACGCTTTGACTATGAACCCAGCAGGGTTTTCATTTTTTCACCTCCCTATTTTCTTACGAGCTCCCAGTCTCTGTGATGAATTTTATTCATGTTATTCATTTCCATTGTGCCTAATACCTAAATTGTCATTAGTGGCAAATAGTCGCCCTAAGGCATTTAGCAGTGGTCAAATGAGATTTTCAGAATGATTTGTTCTCCTTGTACACTCTAAGATGTCAATTTGGGTTGGAGTATTTAATCATATCTGGTGCCTCTGTAAAAAAAAAAAAAGGCAGTAGATATTTCAGTCTAGAATTTTCTTCTGGGTAGTTTGAGAAAACACTGACAATAAAATAACTCCACGAATGCTGAAATGACCTCACATCCCCTCGCAAAAAGTTTACCACCTGAGTGGGCGTCATGACATTGTTGATTTAGTTTTTCTGCATTGTTTTGAACTCTGTATCGTTTGTGTCATGTGTCCAAATGATTTCACGTAAATGTCGCTGCGATATCTGTAAGAATGTTCCAGAAAGAGAAAGAGTTTGACAGAACTTCAAAACACAGCAAGCAGTAAACATGCTGATGGATGAGCACTGACAATAGAAGAAGAGCGAAGTGCTTAAATATGAGCCGTGAATCACTGCGACCAGTTACTCTACTCTTCTATAAATGTTATAGTCAAATCTTAAAACAGTCTTAAAACACCGTCTCACTCTCAAGCCTGACTGAAATGGGAAAAAAAGGCCCATTTCTTTCTTTAAAAATAAAAATGCCACTTTGGGGAGGCCAGTAATGATGTCGTCTGTCATTCGTCCTGCCTGACCGCTCTGGACCTATCGGCTGTCATCTAAGCTGTGATTGACAGTAGTCATCCACCAATGAAAAGTCATCAATCAAAGCAAAAGAAAACTGAGGGCTCCGGGCCGTATCCATGGAGACAGGAATGGCAGAGGGTCCTCGCCTTCCCAGCTCTTACATCTTCAGTTTGGCTCTGTTCGTTTTGTTTCCCATCAGCTCCACAGCGCCTCTTCTTCTCTTAAGTGCTAATTGGCTGTAAACGGAAAGATGCACTAGCTGAAGTTGACGTCCCAGGATGAGCTCTCTCGGCACATCTTTATCCCGCTGTGTGTGACGAAATGCCACATTTAGCAGATGTGTACATGTGTGTTCTCGTGAGCCTCTCTGCAAGTCTCTTTGCTTTCTGTTTGAGTTAATGTACAAACTATTACCGGTTTAATGATGGTTTTTAGAGGGAGAAAAATAAAAGTCTTCATTTTAAATCTAGGCAGATTATTTTTTTATATAGATTAATTAAAATAATGAGGAATGCCATTCTATCCACACATTTTATTGAACACCTGGAAAGTGTTACTTAGGGCCTGAGCACCGATTTTGGGCCATTTTGGAATTGTTCAGTTGTTTCTTCTTCTCCAAAATGAATAACATTTTTGAGGGCCTAAACATGCTCAAACTCATAAAATTTAGCACACACACCAGAAGTGGCAAATTTACATCTGAAATGGGTTTCAGAAGTGGGTGTGGCAAAATGGCTCAATAGCGCCATCTATAAAATATCAACGAAGTGCCCCTCAAGCTATGTTTCACATACATGTACAAAATTCGGTAGACACAAGTAACACATCAATACCTAAAAAAAAAGTCTCCCGGTATAAAGTCCGAAACCCAACAGGAAGTCTGTTATTTTCAATTTTCTCTGCAAGTTTTGGGCCATTTTTTGCTATTTCAGGCATTGTATTTAAACAAATTCCACCTAGAGATTTAAATAGATCAACAACAAATTTAGTCAGTGTAATCTAAAGCACTTTGTGACATTTAAATTTCTTTCGTTGAAGGGCGTGTCAGTGGCAGCTTGACAAACTTTGTTTCGCCATGAAATAGGAAGTTGTTATAATTCAGGCATACAATGTCCAATCTGCCCCAGACTTTATATGTTTGATAAGAGTCCTGTCCTGAACACATGCCCATGCACATGTTCAGTTATAGTCATAGCGCCACCTGCTGGGAACAGGAAGTGGCATGTTTTGCGCTCTAATGAACTCCTCCTAGAGATTTAATGACATCAACATTATATTTGGTCAGTCTACTCTAAAGGCCTTTGCAGTGTTTAACTGTGAAGATCTTAAGTTTTCGTTGAAGGGTGTGTCCTTGGCGGCCTGATAAAGTTTGAAGATGGAAAAGGAAGTTGTTGTAACTCAGCCATACAATGTCCGATTAGCCCCATACTTCAATAAGAGATTGAAGTATGTTCGATAAGAGACCTGGCCTGAAGACATCTAAAGGCCAATATATAGTTATAATCATAGTGCCACCTATTGGCAACAGGATATGTCATGTTTTACACTAACTCAAACATACCATGTTCAGTTTGCACCAAACTTCATGACATTATTCCACCTATATTTGCCACTTTAAATGCATGTTACTGACCATTCGCTGTTTTCCTAAAGCCGCTGAGTGGCAGTGAGCCCGGGTGCGAGGGCCCTTTCAACGCTGCTTGCAGCTTTAATTTTCAATGAGATCTGACATTCTGAACCTTTGTGATGAGGCACAGTTGAGATGAGTTCATCTTGTCTGCCTCCAATGTTGTAGTCAATGTGAACACACCAAAGTCTTACTCCACACATAGTCTAACTTCTCTGTTTCTCTGTTTGCAGCTGACCCGTGTCCCAGTGGAGGCCTGCGAGCAGTATTCGTCCTGTAAAGAGTGTCTGGGATCTGGAGATCCTCACTGTGGCTGGTGTGTGCTTCATAGCATGTGAGTACAACCAGGGGCGGACTGGCCATCTGGCAGACCGGGCATTTTCCCGCTGGGCCGATGTACTTTTTGGGCCGGGCCTATACATCTTCTCATACCATATTTGTCTGATCGGCCCATAAAACTCTTAGCAGCCTATAGTTTTTCTGCCTAAATAGTTGACGGCACTGTGGTCTTTGCGGCTGTTTAATGTATTTGTCAAAAAAAAGTCGGTTTAGGATTTTTTTCCCCCAGACAGACCGGCCCATGAGACATTTAATCAGCAGCCCATTGGTTATTTTCTTAATTGACATTGGGCTGACCCAATCACATCTTTAAACAACTCCCCTTTTGGGCTCTTTCGCTCTCTCTCTCTCTCACACACACACACACAAGTAATAATATAGTACTTCGTTACAGTACTTAAGTATTTTTTGGGAATATCTGTAGCCTACTTGAGTTTTTATATTTCAGCCAACTTTTACTTCGATACATTTCCCCGAAGCATATTCGTTACTTTCAACAAAATAGTCAGAAGAACACAGACTGCAGGAAAGCAGGTTTGAGAATCAGTGGTCTGGCGTTTGTAAGTTAGAACAGCTTTGCTCATCTGCAAACTGTGCAAACAATCGCGGATGATTCATTTTCAGCTCAAAGTCGAGTCTGGGGTGTGTGATATACAGTATATCTTCTGCAATAATAGGGTAAGTGTTGTTGTAATGATGTGTGATCTGACATTATCAAGTAGGCTATATCATCAAATCACACACAGAGTGCACGCACGTTGATTTATTAACGTATTAAAAAATTCCAGGCATTCTAAATTGTAGACGGCAAAAATGCTTCTGTATGCTTTTTATATTTATATAATATAGTTAACTTATATATATCTATATCACACAAAGGGTACCGTTTTTCTGCAGATATCAGCATGAACACATTTAATAATCATTTCATACAAGTCAGAAAAGCAATAAGTAACTTACATTTTAGACGTATTGCTTGTTTTTGCTCAATTTTGCCAAAGAAAATAGTTCCAAACAAAGATCACAGCACTGTTTTGTGTCTCTGAGCAATGGACGGTGTACTTATTGAATGAATCCGCTTTTTGAACGAATCGGTTGAATAAATGATTCAGTGATTCACTCATTAACACAGTCAAATGCTCTGTTCCTGAATGAATCAGTCGTTTGAATGAATCGGTTGAATAAATGATTCAATGATTCACTCATTATCACAGTCAAATGCTCTGTTCCTGAATGAATCAGTCGTTTGAATGAATCGGTTGAATAAATGATTCAATGATTCACTCATTAACACAGTCAAATGCTCTGTTCCTGAATGAATCAGTCGTTTGAATGAAAAGGTTGAATAAATGATTCAGTCATTAATGGTCACTTTCTGTCACCAAAGTCTTCGCTGTCACCTACTAGCGGCTTTAATTTCACATTTTGACTATTTTTTTCATGTTTTAAATTATTTCAAATATCAGTATTCGATGTTTTATGTTAAAAACACAACATTAGGCCTATTTATGCATCTGTAACTGCAGTTTAAATGCATCCATGTCCCCTGTGAGATACATTAAACTGTGTAAATAAACACATCTTAATACTATTTCAGATGCAGATTCCAGAAATGTTTTCTTATGTTGGAATGAAAGACACCAAGTACCGGATGAAGTGCTTCTTATTCTTACCCAAAAATACAAAATGGAAGAAAGAGTTCAAACTGAACAGATTCTTGCTACTAAAGCTGTATGAATATTTATATATATATATATATATATATATATATATATATATTTGCTTCTTTTCCATTTTGCTTTTACTTGTACTTTTACTTTCAATACTTAAGTACGTTTAAGATTTTAAAAAATACTTTTCGTACTTAAGTACAATAAATATCATATACTTTAAGACTTTTACTCAAGTAGTATTCTAAACGAAGACTTCAACTTCTACCAAAGTCATTTTTTGGTAAGGTACCTGTAATTTTACTTGAGTATGGCTTTCGGGTACTTTATACACCACTACACACACACACACACAGGATGCCTTCTTATGCTTTTAAAGGTTCATCCAAGGATAACAAATTTAACAAATTAACAAATTTGACTAAGTAAGTTTACAGTTTATTTAATGCTATACTATGGGAAACAGTGATCATCTGATCAACAATTTATCATGTCTCTTCCCTTTCTCCCTCAAACACACAGGCACATACACAGGATGTTTAGGATTCATCAGTGTGGATTATAGTTTTATTATATTAATAAATTACACTTTTTAGAAGTTTTTAATGTGTCAACTCTCACTCTTTCCTACCTATTATTATATGGCTTTAGTGCTTTTATGGAATAGGAGCTGGTATACATATTCAAGAGCGTGCAAAGATGGGTAGTATTTTGATCGTATGTAGTGGGCCGGTCTGGGTCAAAATGCCAGGGCCGATTTTTTTGTCCCAGTCCAGCCCTGAGTACAACCCTCCTGCACTGTCCTGTATGTACAGGTAGGATAATATAAAGGACGGACAGTATGTGTACAAGGTGTTAGGGATAGCCCACCCAAAAATGAAAATTCTGTCATTATTTACTCACCCTGATGTCATTCCAAACATGTGACTTTCTTTGGACTGTGGAATATAAGATATTGTGAAAAATGTTGGTAACCAGACAGTTTTGGTTCAATGACACAATTTTAATTTTTGGGTGGATTATCCATTTAGGAGGCATGTGGGGTAATAGCTTCTCATTAAGAGTAATTCAAGTAAGTCACAATTAAGTAAGTGTGTGGCCTTAGAGTTGAGGAACAGCTCTCTTCACCACCTCATATTTTTCCCACTAATGGATCTCAGACACGTGCACACACATGGAAACACGTAAACACGAATATTCATACATGGCCACCTTTCCACCCACTGTGTAGAAACGAGGGTGATGGATGCTTCAGGCCCTCAAGGGATGGCCACATTTCCCACTCCACTTTTGAGGACCCCAGAGGGGAGTGTCTGTGTGCGGCATGCTTTCTCACATCTCAGCAGCTCCATATTCAATGACGTGGTTTTAAAACACTCTACACACACATGCACATATCACCAGTGCCACTAAAGGGCGACAGGGCCAGAGAGGGTCTAGCAGACATTGGCAGTATTTCAGACCAAAAGCAACGTTACACTCTTAAGTGCAGAAGAAAGAGAGGGAGAGTGAGGAAAGTAAATAGATGTGTAGAGATTCAGGGCCTATCTCTCTCTGTTTCTCTCAGGGCTTTTGAGTGCTCAAGACAACATGGGCCATGGGCATGGCGTTTGCCACATGGCTGCCCAAGGTCAGGCATGCTTAAAATCTCACACTCATCTGTCTCTCACCCTCCCGTACTCTCTCGCTTTCTCTTGCTTTTTGTAAAAGCGAGAGCTGCATTAGTGCTGGACAGTGAGACAGGTGCTCAAATGGCCTGTGCATGTATCGTTTCCTCTTGAGATGTTTGATAGTTTCAGTCTTAAGCTTTGTTGCTTAACGTCAGCTCTAGAGCACTTCCTGATCCAGACGATGTTTAAAGGATGAGTACAGGTGAATTGAGACACTTTGTACTCCTTGTAAACATTAGCATACTCCGTTATTTTTAAAATTTTATTTAGCCATTTAGCAATTTTAATTATTTAGCAAATTTTTTTTTTTCATCGATCATTATATTTGAATCATATAATATTCGTTCAGTCGTTTTAACCATTTATCCTTTTAGTCATTTTAGACATTTAGCTATTTAGCTAATTGGCAATTTTATTATATTAATGTATCACATAATTTGTCATTTTATTAATTATTTAATTTATTAGCTCTTTACCAATTTTAGCTGTTTATTTGGCAGTATTTTTTATCATATTTAAGTCACGTTATTCATATATTATTTATTAGCCATTTAAATATTTATTTAGCTGTTTATTCATGTAGCCACTTCGGTTTCATTTATTTATTTAAATCATTGTTTTTTTTTTTTTTTACTCACCTTTTAATTGGCCCACAATTGTTTTTAATATTTAAATACTAAATACAAATCACATTTAAAAAAAAAAAAAAAAAAAAGACGTAAGACAAATAGAGGATATAAACTTCATAGATTTACCTATTGATTCAGGTGAAGTTGAAGGAAGGTGTGCAGTGTGTGTTTTTATACTATTTGAATTTTGTCCTATTTGTTATATTTTTTTATTTATTTTGCTGCTGTGAATGATGTTATTAGTTTTGGATCGAGTCCTGTATTTGCACTGCAGGAGCAGGCTGATCAACTTGCCATGACTGTCCATGAAGGAAGGAGGTCATTTGTGACTGAAAACTGTGCAGCTAGAGAGAGAGCTGCCTCTTTCTCTCTTTCACTCTGTCATTTCTCTCTGTCCTCTGGCAGCAGAAACAGTGTCAAGTGTACACGGGACTCATGCTAATAAAAACAGCAGCAGTTTGTTGTTTAGCCTCAGGTGGTAGAAGGGCCAGCACTCACAGGAGGTCTTTATGTTGGTTGGCAAAACAACCAGTACGGTTGCATCTGCATAGGCCAGCCCTCGCTTCCATTCAGGCCCTGTGTCATTTCTTATTTTGGACTCTTTTGTCTCTGCATTTTTCATATCCCCATTCTATTTGTCCCTTCTGTGTTTTTCATTACTTTCTCATAGCACTCTCTCATTCTGTCTCCTCTCCCATGGCTTCATGCCCAGAGAAAGTGAACAACACCACTCTCTGATGGAGTCAGGCAATCTGACCTGGCCTCCCTGGGTCCCCGGCTGATTGATTGCCCTGGAGTTTACCTTTCCCCTCCTCTCCTCCCCTGCATACTTAACCAGGGTCCCTGTAACTCGAGTCCTGTCCAGAGAGGGCTCTCTCACGCCAGGCATGACTCCTGCCAGTGCTCCCCCCATTTGTCTGCTGTAATCTACCTGTTTTTAATAGGTAATGATGCTTAAAGCAGCATATCTTAACACTGATATGCCACAAAGATATTCTCTGTCATACAGCAACTGTATGGTTGTCTTCTTAATGAGAGATGAAAGACACCGTAAACAGATCAATAGAGAAGTACAGAGATCAGATGGACTACACATCTCAACCTGATCATTTCAGAGTTTTTGAGAGATCTGTCTGTCTGTTTCTCTCTCTGTCTGTCTGAGAGATACAGTTCTAAGGTTCATTCTATTCTATAGTCATTCTGTCTTATTTTTTTTTCTGTAGAAAGATAAACACATGTAGTGATGAAAGCCAAAATATTTCATTTAAAATGGGTAAAATTCATTCATTCATATAAAATAACATTCATTGAAAAATTAACAAATTACAAATGTTGCCTTAACTGACAAAATAAGTCTAAAGTACTAAAATTGCAAATAAATAAAATAAAAATGACAAAAGCACATGCAATTACTAAAACTCAAACTAAAATGAAAATGCAAAAAAAGCTAATTCAAATGATTAAATACTATTAGTATATAAAATACTAAAAAAACACTATAAATAAAGCACTTTTGTGAGCTGTTTGATGCTTAAAGGTCGTATAAGAATCTGGATTCAAATAAGTGAAAAAAAAACCTCTAATTTACATTTATTTTTCAAGATGTCAGAAACCACACAAAAAAAACTAGTGTAAAGAGGGAAAAGGTGCACTTGTCACCTTAAGCAACTATTTCTAGCTGCTCTGATCATTTAATTTACTTTTGTTGGTGTAACTCAAAGTGCAAAGCGTATCAGGGCAGGCACAGGAACTGATGATAAATTAACTAAGTAAAAGCTAAAAATAATTCATTTAAAAATGTTTTAACGAGAACTGGAATTATTAATAATTGCCTAATTTTGCTCATCTTACTAGACCGTAATACTGCCTCTGCTAACTCATACAATTACTCTTCCTCTCCGGAGAAAATCCCAGTTACCATAGTTACCCATGGATTTCTATAGAGAAACATGAAGAGGAATATCTGGCTATTTATGGAAAGAAATACAAGTTTTTGTGGTTAAAAAAACATTAATAGTGTTCAGCACCAAATTCAAGTATGTTGGATTAGAAACAGGAAATTTTAGGTATCATTCATGTCTGTCACAAAACCTCTGAGGCACCAGTTTAACACCAGGGTTAGAGGTTTGCTCAGATTACTCAAGGAAGCCTTTAGCTCTTTTTCCTGTCTCTGTCTCTCTCATGATTCTTCTTGCTTAACTCACACTACTATTGATCATCGGGAAAATGGAGCAGAGGGGTTAAGGGTCAGGGGGTCCATTTGAGTGTGTGTGTGTGTGTGTGTGTGTGTATAATCCACTTGGGAAGATTGTGTGTCACTAAATTAACAATGCATTAACTCAGTCTCAGGATGCTTGGCTCTGACCTTCAGTTTGTGGACTGGATCACCACACAAACCCTCAGACCCTCTGTTTTTTCACTTTTACCACTGGTGAACAGTGTAAACTAATCCTAAATCTTGATTCCTTGAAAGTTTAAATGCAATGGGCATTAAAACATACAACAAATTGACTTACTAAGCTGAATTCAGTTGTGCTGGGGAGGTGAGAAAGAAAGAAATCTGAAGTCTTGAACACAAAATGGCCTCCATGCATCTTTCATCTGAATGTGAGTTATAAGACAAACCTGTGGCAACAACAATACCTTTTAAATATATTTTATAGCTATTAGGGATGTGCAGGTCTAGTCAACTAAACGGTACAGCTCCTACTAATCAACACTGAAAACAATAGTCGATTACACGAGAGAAAAAAAAAAAAACCATGATGATTTTATCATTCAAATTACCATCATTTTAACGTTACATTTAAAACATTTTAAATAAGTTAAAATAAAACTTTTGAAAAAGAATACGTATCAAAATATTTAAATATATAAATATTTTTAAAAGCATATCTGGGCAGAAACTACATTTTTACCTCAGACCTCTCATGCGTTTTCTTCATGTCAGTTGCGGTGAGCTCAAAATGACCACATGAAAGACCAGCAAGGTGTGGGATTTTTTTTTAATTAGAAGGAGATGGAAAAGTTGTGTAAACTATGTAATGTCAAATTGGCTTACAGTAACTCTACTGGAGCGATGCGTAATCTTATTCAATACAGGCACGCATGCGTTAGCTTGGAGGCTAGCCAAAGCCAGAAAATGTCAATCTTTCATACGTCGCTGCGGTCCGTGAGCCCATCCGCGCAATCTATTCTTCTAAACGAAGACCCACTTCGGTGGTGCTGCGGGATTTCTAGGCTCTTTTCGAAACTGTCTGCTTGCTTGTAGTTATCTCTCTGCGTGCCTGTGACTTCAGTTCCTGCCGAGCGATTTTTTTATTTAACTTTTTTTTCAAGTGCAGAATCGTCTAGTCCCGTCTTTCGCCAGACCACGTTAACGGGTTAAATTCACTGAACAAATGCGCATGGTCTGAGTAAGTAAAACTAGCATTCTTTTGTATTTAGACAATATAGCCAACATGAAGTACATTTTTAAAAGCCGTTTTAATGCTATTCCTTGATAAATGTTGCTATTTTGTTTTAATATGTTGGCTAACTTTATATGAAAATGAAGAATTCTGTCAGTCTATTGATTGATTTTCCATTTCTGCATTGCTCCAGCTGATCTGAATAAATAAGCTATGCACCGGTTTATGTTGAGAGTATGCTCTTTCTTTTTTTCTGTTTAACGACCGCCTAATATTAAATGATGATAACGCGAGGCAAGCATATGGCATAATCATGACCTATTTTTAGCAGAATTCTTTGAGGGATTTGACAATGTGATTCAAAGATTTAAGTATTAGGCTGTTATATAGACACACGCACATTTTGTTTTATTTTTTGCCATTTTTGGGGGGTTTCTAGCTTTTAGACTAGTCGGATACAAAACTTATGTTTAAACGACAGTCAAATTAGTCATAGCGCACATCCTTAATAGCTGATTGGATAGCAAGTAGGGCTGTGCGAATCGAAATCGCGATTTGAGACGTTGCGATTTGCTAATTTGCGATTTGACGCGATATTACTCTGTTCCAGAGCATATGCATGACTGCCAGCCATGAGTGGCGGTCTTACTAACCAATAGAGTGAGCGCACCTCCGTTCTCCCCGATCAGCACTGCTCTAGCCAACTGCGTAAACGCCCACCGTTTAAAAACCGTCAGATCAAAAGTTAGGCAAATTAAAACTAAAGAAAAACGTATGTAACTTCAGTTTCGAAATGATAGACAAGGAACAAAAAAGGTAATTTGCAAGAGCTGTAGGCTACATGAACGTTATCTTACACATTTTATCTCCCCAACAGATTAATTTTTAAATAAGTTTGTTCGCTAATTCAGAAGACCGCACACACAGCCCGTGTGTCTGAATGCTTCTCATACCCGCTCCGCTCTGCCCCACGCTGCGTGTCTCCCGCGGCTCACGGACAAGCCGTTTACACGCAGCCTGTCTCGTAATGCTCTTTTATACTTGTGGTCTCGCGCCCGGTTTTGCCGTGTAACATGTAATACTTTAATAATTGACTAAAGAAATACAGTTCTTTATTTATAAATAAAAAACAAATCTTTCCTGTGAAATTCAGTAATTCTGTAAAAGTAGTAATACCATTATAATCTTCCCTGCAGAAAAAACAAACAAACAAAAAACCAGTAGAACCCCTCCCAAAACATAATAGAAAATGTAATGGATTTAAGGGTTATAATGGGAATTGTATTGGTTTTAATGTAAACTATAATAGTGTCTATTGGTATTGGATGCATTCTATTGGTGGGATGTAATCTAGCAGGTGGCAACCAATAGAATAACACTAATTCCTATTGGAATAATGCCCGAAACAAAAAGGAATTTTGTAATGTTTTTTATGGAAACTATAAGAATTTCTGTGATGGTTTCTATTGCTTTTTTTGTTTGCTTGTTTTCCAGCAGGGTAACGATACTCATACTGTGCTGCACACTATTGACAATATTGAGCTGAAGCTTGACTTCACAAATTTAAAATTGCAAATAGAATCGCAATATGTCAAAAAATCTGTCAAAAAATTCCCCAAATCGCCCAGCCCTAATAGCAAGGTATAAAAGACAAATATCTGTGAGTTTCTGTTTAGTTTAAGAGACTCTCTGCAAGTTTGTTGTTTCCAATCAACCTTCAGATAACCTTCCCTCTTGCTGTCAACACAGGAGCAAAGCCGCCTGCTCCAGACTTCTGTTTACCCAGAAGATCTCCAGAAGAGTCTGTTAGTCTTGGAAAACAGGACCAGAGAGGCAAAAATCAATAACTCTGGGAGAGGGGGAGGGCGCTCCCTAAGTTTAAATGTTCAGATGTGTAATTTATGAAGCGGTTTGTTTACTTGTTAAGGCTTTCATTTTTTCCCATCTGAACCCTCTCTGCCCCTTTGACTTGGAGAGGATCATTTGTTCATGTTTATGAGAGAAGAGGGAGGGTTTTTTTATGCGAAAAAAGACCATTAGTATTGTTGTATATTCTAGACCCACACAAAATGAACACATTTTTATACTTATAAAAAATCGAATTAGTATGGAAGCCCGTTTCCACCATTGAATAAAAAATAAAAAAACGTTATTGCGACTTTTTATCTCACAATTCTGACTTTTTTTCTCAGAATTGCGTGATATAAACTTGCAATTGCGAGTTAAAAAGTCATAATTCTGAGATATAAACTCACAATTCTGAGAAATAAAGTCAGAATTGCGTGATATAAACTTACAATTCTGACTTTTTTTCTCGCAATTCTGACTTTTTTTCTCAGAATTGTGAGATATAAACTCACCATTCTGAGAACATATCAGTCACCCCCCCCCCCCCCCCCCCTCAAAACTGGACTTTAACTCGCAATTGCGAGTTTATATCTCACAATTCTGAGAAAACATGTCAGAATTGCAAGAAAAAAAGTCAGAATTGCGAGTTTATATCTCTTTTATTATTCTGACTTTATATCTCACAATTCTGACTTTATAACTCACAACTGCGAGTTTATATCACGCAATTCTGTGAAAAAAAAGTCAGAATTGTGAGATAAAAAGTCGCAATAACCTTTTTTTTTTTAATTCAGTGGCGGAAACGGGCTTCTATAAATTAGGGAGCAAATTAAATAAATAAATGAGAAAGTGCTGTTGCGATCAGCATAGTATTTTGTGAATGAAGGATGTTTGCATTCTGTCAATCTGTGGAGTCTATTATTCATTGAATTTTATAATCCCAGATTGAGTGGAAAACGTATTCACCACAGTTTAACAACATTACATCCACCCTTGACGATCGCACTAGTTCCCGAGGGCTGCAATGAATAACTCCCCTGACTGCTTTACAAATGTCTTGGAAACATTGCCAGAATGTTTCGCAGGCAGTGATTTTGCATAGGGTGTAAATGAGCTGCGATTGTGATGCTTTGGAATGGCGTGGAGACGGATAGGCTGTAAATCATAATTAAGACAGGGAAAATAAGGCTGTCAGATTTCCGTCTCTCTTTTCGAAGGCTGACAGCCTGAGACTGGAGCAGATTGACAGAGATGCAAATTCACACTCCATTATAATATCTTTATGTATCTTTATTAGGATGGGTATGAGATGGATATTATTTTGGGGCATATCAAGAATATCAATATATCTCTATCCATCAGTATCTTTGACAGCTTGTTACTGAGGCTTTATGAGAGATGAGATCATTGTTTAAAACTGTAATGGCCACGGTGTCCTTCATGAACAAACTTTACAGATTGCATCCACAAGTGAATGGGGTTTATGGTTTTATTGTTTTATTTATTTGTTAATTTCATATTTTAAATGTATTTAGCTTTTTTATTTTTCAAAATAAAGTATCAGGTAAAAACATTAAACCTTTAACAATAATGCTTACAAAAAACACGCGAGTAATGATTTTTTCAACCTGATCTCACGACTAAAACTGTGGAAACTTTTTCGCAAAATGCAAAATACTTACCAATAAGTACTGTACATATCACTGCAGTTTCCAACAGAAATGAACACTAGAGATGGTAAAACAGTGAGCTCTTGTAATCGTTTTCGTACACAGTTATGATTACAGCTCCATATGTTTCGCTTTCTGGATGTAACATGCTTGCTTGGTAGCTCAGCCAGAAAATCCCATTAAAAACATGACTCGCAATGAAAGAGCTCAAAGATGAGATATCGAAAAACAAGCTAAATGTTTTTACGTCACATTCGCTTTTGTTCATACTATCGGGTAGGTTTAGGTGTAGTGCAGATGTAGTTTTTTTTATTTAATTTAAAATGTCACGTAGCGCTAGAGTTATAGCGCCACTCAATGGACATTTCAAGTCAGAACTGTGGTGACACACACAAAACCAACTTCATATAAAATGTACCATATGTACGTTCATCTGTTCCAGAAAAAAACTAACATATGTCACGAGATGTACATGGCGCTACCTATGTATGTTTTTGTCAGTAAAATTGCGTTTTTCAAACATTTTTTTAGCATTGTTAAATATTTTTCTGTTTTAAATTGATTACATTTTAAAATTACATTTTTAAAAGCAAAATAAATTCTCATGTGTATGTTCTCTTCAATGCAACATACACTTCTGTACACCTGCCTTTAACCGTGAAATCAAATTGACATAACAGTTGTAATAGAAATTTCATTCAACAAGTTAATCTGGAAGATAAGAAATTTTGTCAGAGCTAGGCAATTATTTTAATTTAATTTTTTTTTTAACAATGACACTAAGTAAGTTACAGCACTTTTTCATGTGGCATTTCTAAAATGATGTAGACTGTGCATGCAAATAAACGGTACTATCAGCAGGCGCAATTTATTCTTAGTGCATTCCACCTGGGCCTGTCAAGTCAGTCCTGAGTTGTTTTGGACCCAAACCATGTACGGCACCCTCTGTGCCCAGCAGAGTGGTGTCTCCCCGGGGGAGCAAGACCGGCTCTGTCGCCCCTGGTGCTGAACTCCTGAAGAGCCGGGAGGAAGAGTTTTCCACTGGCTGAGAGAAAGGAACATGCTCTAAAAGTGACGGAAGCATCAGGACAGAACTACAGCCACACTCACGACTGTCAGCGAGATCTCTCAGAGAGCAGGCAGTCCTACACGACTCAACCTATCCCTCACTGTCACCATGCTGTCACCAGAGAAAGAGCAGGAGACACAGAGAGAGAGAATGCAAAGGGGAGAGGGGGTAGAAGACAGCAAGCGGGGTGGCCTGTCCTGGTGTGACAGAGCGTGAACTAGACATGGAGACAGACACACCTGAGAGAGAAAGAGAGAAAGCACGCAGGCATTGATTGAAAAGACAGGAAATAGATGTGGAGGAAGTTAAAGGAATAGTTCAAGCAAAAATGAAAATTCTGTCATTATGTATTCATCGTCATGTCGTTCCAAAGCGCTGGAATTTCAAGCGAAAAGAAATTCAGAAATTCAAATTTTAATTTTTTTGTGTTTAGCAGAACAATGTCAGTCATACATTTTTGGAGTGACACCAAGATAAGAATGACAAAAGTTAATTTATTTTATTAATATTTTTTTTTATTATATGATACTGATGGTAATATATACACCACTGAACAAACTGTTATTAAATTCTAATAATATTTGTTACATTTTATTTTAAGGTATTCTTGTTACAGTGTAATTAAACATTTAAGTACTGAGTGATATTAATTAACTACATGTACTTACTATATGGTTAGGGTTAGGATTAGGGTTTGGCTTATGGTTACTTGCATGTAATTATGAATAATTTATTGTTATTATAATAGTTAGCACATGTAACTTGTGTAACAAGGACACCGTAAAATAGTTTTATCAATATTTATTCATATCCAATAAAGTCCCATTAATGTTAAATAATGCATTGCAAGCATGCAACATTACCAAAAAAAGAAATGTTACATTATGAATCAATCTTTAACGTTACTTAGTATACTGCACAAAAGACTCAATGAATCCATCGATTTATATGAATAATTCCAACCAAATCATTAAAGTAAATCAAACTTCTCAGCGCAAGTTTTATGCTACAAAAATTATATTTGAGGTTTACAATAACCTTTCTGAGCTCCTTTAACAATAGAAACTTCTTGTCACAGTGTGATATAGCAACTAAAAAGTGCTGTTAGAATGTGCTTCTAAATTTATCTTGTGAAAAATTTCCTTTTCATGATTTTGAAGTCTTTGAATGGTCTATAAAGCTGTGGGAATAAACACCGCTGTGAATTATGGAAAGAACATTGCGTTCATCACAGCAGGTGTACGGTTTTGAACCAGCACAGGTAGGATGCGGCATGAGACACAGTCTTGTGTTCATCGTAGCCTAATTTTACACAGGTTTCAAATGTCATGCGTGTTTCTCTTTTCCAAACAGCTCCAGAAACGTGATATGCCATTTCGCAAACTCTTTGTAATTGCCATTCACCTTGCATTGGCACAGAAGCAAAATGTTTTCATAAATGTTAGACCAGATCTGATTGTTCTCTCTAATTTGAGCGGCACATTGATTTTTCCTCTGGGCACGCGGGACCTGTTGGATCATTCTCTCGTGTGGCTGAAGACCCGCTTGTTTGCCCTTTGTGATAGAGGACAGACGCTCTATCTATAGCACACACACACTCTCAAGTTACTCTCCTTTCTTAGGTGGAGTCTTATTGAGTGTGACCTCTTTAAAATGCTTTGTATAACTTTGAAGACAAAGGGTCTAAATGTCCTCACATCCACTCTGCCTTTGTCTTTTTCGGTCATTCTTAGAGGTCTTCCGTGTTCTGTATTTCTTTCTGCTGAAAACTCAGTTGACCCCTGCAGCTGAAAGGAAAAGATCTGTCTGCTCGATCTAAACAGCAAGAGATAAAAAAAAGAGTTGTAAACGTTCCTCTGAGCTGGATCCTGACAGCTGGAAGGCAGGCACAGGAGACAGATTGGGTGTTAATATGTGCAATGTTTGATCAGATCTGTAGGGGACGTGGTGTTGGAGGAGACTGATAAACTGTTTAATATTAGCAGGGTGAGATGGGTCCCCTGGCCCAGGAGGAACAGGGACAGCAGGGAGATGAGATGAAGGAGCCGGTCTGAGGTGTTTTGACAGCTCCTGAAATTGCATGCATTACGGAAAACTTGACGCGTTTATGGCATTGAGATGAATTGTGGGTATTTGTTTGGGTGTGTGCAACTTTGATAGGTAATGAGTCTCTCCAGCTGTGCCGTAGTCTGGAGTCGGATGGATTCAAGTCGCATGAAAGTGTTTAGAAATGCAACTCAAGCAAATGCAATATAGAGGTCATGCTACTTTTAGGCAGATTTGGCGTTGAAGTAAATGGGGTTGGGCAAAAGTACAAGAATCCATGGCAGGCTTTGTAGACTGTACTTCCAAACAACCATTAAAAGCATAGTCTACCCAAAAATTACAATTCTGTCATTTAATTTAAATATTTTCAGTTTTCTATTGATGTCCATGATATTTTTGACCACACAGTGGAAGTCAATTGTCACCAAACTGTTACCAACATTCTTAAAAAAAAATCGTCTTTTTGTGTTCCACTAAAGAAAGTAAACCATAAGGCAATAATCAGTTATTATTATTATCAATTATTTTACATGATTTGTTACTTTTTATTTCCCCATTGTAGATTTGGACTGACATAACCATAAATCATATTTATTTTAATACAAATTATACAAATCTTACAATTTACAAAGGGCATGAATTGGCTCTGTTTTGAGTCTTTTGTTTTAGATTGAGTTGTTACAGAATGCGAATTGTGTAATCTTTGCACTGTTATCGTTCATTTGTCATGAATATTCTTGTCTTTTGGTTTGTGTCCATAAAGTTCCAAATAGAAAATAGAATGTTTGTGATTATATACTGCTGCATGAATATTGGATTCTATTTTTGGACATGAGTGCTGCAGCCTGGATGTTTTTTGTGCAAGCGTTTGTTTGTGTGTCTCAGTATGCCTCAGTGTGTTGGGGTCGTTCCCGGGGTGCTCCACACTAATTTTCCACTCAGCTGAGGTTTGTGGCCCAATGGGGGGCAGTGGCCCCGAGGTCTCCGCTGGGAATAATCGGGTCAGAGCCACTGGGCTGCGTAATGACCCTCCACGAGTCTCTTCCTCTTTCTCCTTCCTTCTCTCTGCTTCATGGCTCCCTCTTTCCCTCCATCCCTCTTCTTTGCTCACTCCATAATGATGGTGACCGACTGGCTCTTCTCTCGCAGGGGGCTCTGAGGGTCTGGCTCACAGCGCTGCCTCTAAATTTAAACCTGCCATTTGTCAGTGTGGCTGCACCTTCTTTTGTCAGCACCTTTCTCTCTGGGTCTCACTGCATTTTAAAAGCATCTTATTTTCTATATGTGCAACTTGGACAGGGTTTGTCTGTCTGGCCACTGGGCAATAGTTCAGCTCAATTTTCTCTTCTTGCTCCTCATCCGTTAATCATTGGGAATCTGTCCCAAAGGGAGGCTTGATAACCATCGGGATGAATGTGTGTTTAAGTGCATATTCAAATATGCATTGACTCATCTATAAGTAATGTTAATATGTTACTGTACTATATGTAGAGCATGAACTGGCTAGAGATCAAAAGTCTGTCTTACAGCAGCTGAACTCGGTAGTACTGTGGCTTTGCTTTTTATTTTATGCATAATGGAATTTCAATGAGATGTTTGGAGTAGAATTGGCTTAGGAACGGTAGGCGTTTCACGGTAAAAGGTTTTTCTTCTGCTGTAAAAACTATGGCTACTGTGGTAGCATTTTAAAACACACTTCCAATTCCAAGGTTATTGTAAAAAGTAGGATCTTAATTATTCTGCTTCCAAAGTTAACTGCAGTAATTTGGGCCAAATTCTAAAGCTGCAATCACAGAATGTACTGCAACAAGCTCAGTGAAAGGAAAAAACTGAGGTGTTGGGTGAGATGGGAGAAATGGCTATTATAACTCAACTTCTATTTCATTTAATACTGAATAGTATTTATTTTATGCTTATTTAGAGTATTGTGTTGTTAGCTTAGCCACATTCTAATAACAAACGGTTGAAATCAAGTCGAAGTACTTAGTGCTTTTACATTTCACTTTCTTCCTTTGTCACTTTATCTGCCTCTTACTCTCTCTTTCTTGATGTATAGTCCAACATTTTTTTTTTTTTCAATTTTAATTGAATTCACTTAAAGACATGAAAGAAAGAAAAGGGTAAAAATTGTTCTATTCTTCACATTGGAAATGGATCGTCAAATCAAGTGCATTGCATCATGGGATACAGTATTCTATGCAGTGTGCTCTATTTTTTTTTATTAGGTCTTCTGGATTATCCCATTGATCACATTTGTATATACGTACTGTCAGTGTTGGGAAGTAACTAGTTACATGTAATAGTGTTACGTAATTTAATTACAAAATAAATGTAACTGTAATCTATTGCAGTTACTAAGAAAACAAAAAGTGTAATTAAATTAGTTAGAAAAATGTTAATTATTACAAAGGGGGATACATTCTTTCCCAAATGCATCGACTGCTCTCGCATTGACACCATTGTTCCAGGAGTTTAGGACGCCAAATAGGACACATACTTATTCGATAAGTGATTTAATTGAAAAGATTTCATTTCAAAAACAGTATCAGTACTAAACTATCTTTTGCTATCATTTTAAATCTGTATTTAACCTCAGAAAGATCTCAAAGTAAAATGCGGTGCTAAAGACTGATTTTGTGGTGGTTGTGCTTTAAAATTAAATGATTATAATCTTAATTCAAGTTATGGAAGGATTTTGAAAGTCTGACAGTAATCAGTGTTTTGTACTACTGTAAGGTTATCCCTGCCTGGTTTAAAATGTTTCAAAATGATTAACAGAAAAGTAATCAAAGTAATCAGTTACATTACTTTAATGAAATAATTGACATTTACACTACTTATCACACTTTAAATAGGGTAATCTGTAATTTATTACATTTCCAAAGTAACCTCACCAACATGTAAACTCCGTAAATCCTAAAATTACTGTGTTGGTTTGCTTTTCTAAGCATAGACGGTCTCTTTCCTTTGAAAGCTACTTCTGTAGTTCTTCTCCATGTTTGTCCCATTAGAGTCTTTGCTTCATGCTGCTGGTCAGACCTTGGAAGTTCCCACACTTTAAACTCCACTAGGCCGCTGTCATCAGTCACAAATGGGAAATGTACTTCCTCTTGTTTATTGTAAATTAGTTTTGGCAAAGCGAGGTTGGTACTATTTTCCAGTATGAGCCCCAACTCATTCTTATGGTAAATTAACAGTTTTGGTAGTAAAGCAAGTGAAACTCTGTTGAATAAAACTCCTTGAGGGATTTATTATATTAACAGAACTTATTAATTTAGTTGCTTCTGGCTGACTCTGTTAGCTGCTTTCTTCTGAAGACATCTGTAGTCTCTCTCTATCTGTGGGTTTGATGTGAAGGGTGGCATTGCAAACTTGCTAGACTTTTTTTCCCCCGATGAAAATACAAAACTGGCAAGTATAATGAATTTGGATGCATTAATTACATGTTTTTATTCATTTGCTGATGTACGTAGTTATTTATTTGTTTATTTCCTCCTCTGCTAGCATGGGTGATGTAATGATATCTAGGTCAGTGTGTCAGAGAGAAGAGTGAACAGAGGGTCACAAGGGGAACAGGAAGAGAGAGGGCAGGTGAGATGCCAGGAGGCTGTCCTGAGTGTTTTGCATGTGCCAACTCCAATGCTCCCGTCTGCCTGATCGCTTTGATGCGATTTCATTTCCTGTTCATTATTCATCAAAGTACCGCATTTCTCCATGTTCAGGCAGCATTTACATAACGAGGGAAACAAATTACTCCTTGGTCGTCTAATAGAGCAGTTTACTTTACTAATGATAAGGTATTAAAACAAACCTCCTGCGTGCTGACAGGTGCATGCTGGATGACTTATCAAGGAGATCACCAAATTGATCAGATGGAAAAGCATTTGCAGAGAGCTGAGATGGTTTTAATAAACTCATTTGACTGCACATACACATGTAGAAATATTAATGAAGTACACACACAAATACACACCAGAAAAGTCTTGAAACTGGAAATGCAACCCATTTTAACCTTAGATCAAATATAATATAATGTAATATATTATAATTAACTAATAGAAGTCAGTTACACAATGCAATGTATTAATAATATCAATAATTTCATATGTATAAAATTTAGTGTATTATATTTTTTATTTAAAAAAATATCTACTATGGAATGTGTAAAATACTGTTTTGTATATATTAACATTTTATATTTATAATATTGTGTAATATTTCCAAGTGCAACAGAAATTTCAGAAAAAAAAAATCTGATTTTATCCATAGGAACTGATTGGACATTGAAATGAATATTATATAGAAAGAAAGAAATACTGTTCACAATTTAACTGGAAATGTGAATAAAGTAAATAAGGCTAGTTTCACACTCATTTTATTTGCCCAATAAATGTTTAATTTATTAAAGGAGTGAGATACACACACAGTGCTGTTTATCCTGCTGATATTTATGCCCGGGCCTTTTACACAAGCTCGTAAATGAAGGCTCATAAATGTTTTTACAGTGCTCTCAGGCCATGAGCAGGCATCTCCTTTATAGCCCTTTTAAATAAGAAATATTCCCGTTCTTACAAGCTGAGCTGACTTGTTTCAGCCACAACATGTCAAAGCCCCTGTAATCTCCAAATTATAAACAGACAACCCTCATACGCCCCCTATTGGTGAGAAAGAATAATGTCTGTGTTTAAACAGGCTTTGCTGCCTACATACTTTCCTGTAGTGTTACGTAATGGGTGTGGACCGAGAGGGACTTGTTAGGTGTGATGTTTTATTAAAGGCCTTTGACAAGTGCATCTAACTGCGGGATGCACAGTCGCGCTAAATCATCCAGAGACTCGCACAAGACAGTTTGTCTCTCCCACAGCGCTCTGAGAATGCAACACACTCTTGTCGTTGTAGAGTTCAATGTTTCACCACCCATAGCTTCCACCTAGCGTAAGTGTGTGTGTGTACGTTTGAACACGTAGTAAACAGCATGCTTATTAAATCAGCTGCAGAAAAGGGATTCAGGCTGTGTGATTGGAGCTACAAAAGAGGCCATTCTGATTAAACACATCTTAGACCTGCTTAGCGCAGAAGCACAGAGAAAGAGGACGATTGTTGCCATTTAAATCTCTTTCGTTTCCTCTTTCATTCACCAGCAGATTATTCCCACTCTGTTCTCAGAGTTCTCCACGTTAGGCTTCTTAACTTTTCAGTTCATTCACTGTCCTACCTCTCTCTCCCGCCTTCTTTTCTCCAGTGGAAGAAAACCCTGTCATAACTGTCATCTGTTATAAACTTCTCTCCCTCTCTTAAGGACTCTGTGCTGATTCGAAGTTAATTGCTTCACAGATTTGAATAAAGCCAATCTGGATTAGTCAGGGGAATGACAGGCTAAAAAACCCAGTCAGAGCAGACTATTTTATCCACTGTTGAACTATCCAAGCAAGAAAAACTTTGAAATGTGTAAGTGTAGGACTCAATTGCGTGCTTTCGTATGTATGTATATTTATTCCATTTTATCTTGGTTCTTATAAATACTTACTGTATAATTTGTATTTTTAATCTAATACATTTTTAAATTAAGATTTCAAATAAAAAAATAATAAATTATAATAACAATATAATAATTATATAAATACATAAAAATTAAACACATTAAATTAAATTAAACACATTAAATATTAACTTTATTTTAATATTTTATTATAAGGACATTTGTTTACTTTTCTACTGAATAGCACTGAATTCATGTCATTATATCTTATGAAGGATTAGAGGTAGTGTCCAAACAAATAAATGAATAATCTTTTTAATGCTGATTGTTTTTTATAATGAAATATTACATTAATTTACTGGTCCAGGAAAACAGCACTCTGTATTGGTGTCTGGGTTCTTTAGCACCGGTTTGTACCTTGCAAGTCAAGCGGTCAGAACTAAAAGTCACAAGTGTAAAATAGTCTTAAACGTTCTTTTTTTTTTTTTTTAAAGTCGTGACGTATTGTCAAGTATGGTGACCCATACTCGAAATTGGTGCTCTGCGTTTAACCCATCCAAGTGCACACACACAGCAGTGAGTAGTGAACAAATGCACACACACACACACACACACACACACCGTGAACACACACCCGGAGCAGTGGGCAGCCATGCTGCAGCGCCCGGGGAGCAGTTGGGGGTTCGGTGCCTTGCTCAAGGGCACCTCAGTCGTGGTATTGAGGGTGGAGAGAGCGCTGGACCTTGG
Source organism: Barbus barbus (assembly GCF_936440315.1). NCBI lineage: Eukaryota > Metazoa > Chordata > Actinopteri > Cypriniformes > Cyprinidae > Barbus > Barbus barbus. Next base: position 16,602,795 of record NC_136717.1, read on the forward strand.
TCCTGTAATCTGATGTGTCTGGATTAGATGTCACAGTGTTAGGGTGGTCTCCTCGTCGGCTCTGTGACCCAGTGTTGTGAACGGATCAGAGTGGGGAGTGTTTGGATCTAAAAGGAGGGTCTCTGAGCTCTGCTTCTCCCCACCTGCAGAACCCAGCAGCCATGAATACGCTTCATTAAGGGTAGAGCACAAAGCTAGCTTGTCCCTCGGCCCTTTGGGCCTGCTCTGCTTCCACAAATAGAGTCGCTGTTGTTTTAGCGCTGCCGAGAGAACAGAAACAGGATAGAGTCACCACAACCAACTGGTCTTTTCTTTCTCTCTCTGTAACCACCTCCCTCTCTCCTGAAATATGAAACAGAAATATAATGCATGGATTTGGACTAGTAACCAAGCTTGTGTTCTATTTCCTTCATGCTGCACTGGTCACAGATGGGAGATGGTTGAACGCATTTGTGCAGCTGTTTTGATTTCCCCCCACATTCTATCAAATGCTTTGTCTTCCTTTTACATGCTGTCTTTCTCACATATTTCTTTTTGTCTTTGTTTTCCAGGTGCACCAGGAAGGAGAAGTGTGAGCGGTCATCCGAGCCTCGTCGTTTTGCCTCTGATATAAAGCAGTGTGTGAGACTCAGCGTTCACCCCAACAACATCTCCGTGTCTCAATACAGTGTCATGGTGAGCGCTAATTTTCAATTCTCACCTCAGTTCCGTCTGTGTAATAACACCATAAAGTATCCTTAAGGAATACTGAGGAATTACAGAACCCCTTTAAGTGTTTCTGAGGATAAAGCCAAACACTGGACATATTGACATTAGCCTTCACTAATTCAGTTATGGAGCCCATTACTCTTCTGGCTCCATCATTAATGTGATCATAGTCTTAAGTTGAGCCTTTATGGATCTGCCTGTTACACTGATGGGTTTATGAAGACACGTCATGCAGGCTGATCGTACCACACGTGCCATGTTATTTCAGTGACGTTTGCATCGAGTCACACACATGACACAAAGCTGATTTACTGTTTTTCTGGGAGGTGTACGTCATGAAATCTATCGTGTCATTTTATGATTAAAATCCAGCTGTTTTTCTGAAAAAGACGTTTACATTCTCCACTGCTTTTGATCTGGATAAACTGCTATTCTCTTTAAGAAATGCTGGAGATGCTTGCTCTTGCCATTTATTATGCTATATTTTTGGTAATTTTGGACAGTAATGTAACAAATTCATTAATTTTCAGTCATGGTCTTTACAATAACACACAAGAGCTTGATTAATTGCAAAATGTAGGACAAGAGACTCCTATAAATGTAGGCCATGTTTCTTTTAATGTGAATCTCCTCCTTGCCCCATACATTTTTCTTTGAAGCTTAGTATTTTATGACTATTTGTACCAAATATCACCCAGAATTACCTAATTGGTCACACACATATCTGAATGAATATTATGTTTTTGTGAATAATCTATATTATTCAGATTTCTGGAAACAAGAAAATTGGCTTAATTTGGTTTTACATGATAACCTGAATGTGACCAAATTTGGATTAATATCATATTATTTTTGTGTATGTAAATACAGTCAGGGTGTCATCAAGTCTGTTTTCTCATGCCAGTCACTATGTGCCCATATGCCTTGTCAGGACAGTTACTTTTTTCTATTGGTGTTTTTTGTTGGCTGATCCCTGCTAAGTGCTGACTCTACCACTCGTTTGTTGAGTGTGTGTGTGTGTGTGTGTGTGTAAAATCCATCAAAGCAGGCCATGGTTTCAGACCTTATCCTCATGTAATCCAGCACCTCCTCTGAGCCTTTATATCAGATTAACGTCTCCACAAGAGAAGCTGGCCTTTCAGCTGATTCAGGATCTGTATTCTGGGCCCAAAATCAAAACCTCAACTACTAAGCTGTATAAGAGCTAATAAACTCCTATTATGTCACCATATAACACAAGATCTGTGCTCCACGGCATGATGTTTAACCAGGACCTAGATATGTTTAGATAACACTAAATAATTTACACAGCAGTGTTTCTCCATATGCAAGTACTGTATTTCTTTCAATCAGAGCATTCGTGTCAACCGTATCTAGGAAACCAGTCAAAGCAGATGTCAGGAGCTTCAGTAGTAGCTGTTCACAGTTATTGAAGAGTTGATGTGATCGTATCGCCAGATTCCCATTTCACAAGAAGTCCTTGTATAAACTCTTCAGGTGTGTTCTGAGAGTGCTAAGGTTTTAAGCTTTAAATAATGAGCTCAATCCTCTCAATTTTCTCAGTCCTTTGAATCTTAATATGACTACATCCCTGCTGAAAAGACCAGCTTAGACCAGTAGATTTGAGTTTGTTTGATGTGTGTGTGTGTGTGTGTATATATATATATATATGTATGTATATATATATATGTATATGTATATGTGTATGTATGTAAAAATAAACATCACATTATAGTATGTTCAATATAATAATACTAATACAACCCGAATTCCAGAAATGTTGGGACGTTTTTTAAATTTGAATAAAATGAGAACTAAAATACTTTAAAATCACATGAGCCAATTTTTATTCACAACAGAACATAGAGAACATAACAAATGTTTAAACAGAAATTTTACACTTTTATCCACTAAATGAGCCCCTTTCAAATTTGATGCCTGCTACAGGTCTCAAAAAAGTTGGCACGGGGGCAACAAAGGTCTGAAAAATATATTGTTTTTGAAAAGATTCAGCTGGGAGAATATCTAGCAACTAATTAAGTTAATAGTCATCAGGTCTATAACATGATTAGCTATAAAAGGGATGTCTTAGAGAGGCAGAGTCTCTCAGAAGTAAAGATGGACAGAGGCTCTCCAATCTGTGAAAGAGCGCATGAAGAGCTTGTGGAACGCTTTAAAAACAATGTTCCTCAACGTCAAATTGCAAAGGCTTTGCAAATCTCATCATCTACAGTGCATAACATCATCAAAAGTTTCAGAAAAACTGGAGAAATCTCTGTGCGTAAGGGACAAGACTGAAGACCTTTGTTGGATGCTCGTGGTCTTCGGGCCCTCAGACGAAACTGCATCACTCATCGGCATAATTCTGTCACTGACATTACTAAATGGGCCCAGGAATACTTCCAGAAACCACTGTCAGTAAACACAATCCGCCGTGCTATCTGCAGATGCCAACTAACGCTCTATCATGCAAAAATGAAGTAATATGTGAACATGGTCCAGAAGCGTCGTCGTGTCCTGTGGGCCGAGGCTTATTTGAAATGGACTGTTTCAAAGTGGAAAAGTGTTCTGTAGTCAGACGAGTCCAAATTTGACATTCTTGTTGGAAATCACGGACGCAGTATCCTCTGGGCTAAAGAGGAGGGTGATATTCCAGCGTGTTATCAGCATTCAGTTCAAAAGCCAGCATCTCTGATGGTATGGGGGTGCATAAGTGTATACAGTATGGGCAGCTTGCATGTTTTGGAAGGCAATATAACAATGATCCCATTCATTCATTCATTTATTCAATATGAATGCTGAAAGGTATATAAAGATTTTAGAGCAACATACAGTATGCTCCCCTCCAGACGATGCCTATTCCAGGGAAGGCCTTGTGTATTTCAGCAGGACAATACAAAACCACATACTGCAGCTATTACAACAGCATGCCTTCGTAGTAGAAGAGTCCGGTTGCTGAATTTACCTGTCTGCAGTCTAGATCTTTCACCTTTAAAGAACATTTGGCGCATCAGTAAAACGAAAAATATGTCAAAGACGACCACAAACTCTTCAGTAGCTGGAAACCTATATCAGACAAGAATGGGACCAAATACCAACACCAAAACTCCAGAAATTCATAAGCTCGATGCCCAGACGTCTTCAAACTCTTTGAAAAGAAGAGATGCTACACCATGGTAAACATGCCTATTTTGAGACCTGTATCAGGCATCAAATTTGAAATGAGCTCATTTTGTGCATAAAATTGTAAAATTTCTCAGTTTAAACATTTATGTTATCTATGTTCTATTGTGAATAAAATATTGGCTCATGTGATTTGAGATTCTTTTAGTTTTCATTTTATTCAAATTTAAAAAACGTCCCAACATTTCCGGAATTCGGGTTGCATAATAATTTTTTTAATTTATTTTTACTTTTATTAAAAGTAAAAACTTTTATTTGGCAATGCATTAAGCAGATCAAAAGTGACTAAAAAAATGTACATTTGTTACGGAAAAAAATTCAAATCCTGGAAAAATCAAGGTTTTCAATGTTGATAAGACTTGTTTCTTGAGCAAATCTGCATATTAGAAAGATTTCTGAAGCATCATGTCAACAAGACTAGAGTAATAGCTGCTGAAAATTCAGCTTTGCAATCACAGCAATAGAAAAGTTATTTTAAATTGTGCACAATGTTACAGTTTTAACAGTATTTTTATAAACGTATGTTTGTTATGAAATGACTGATATGCAATTTACACAGACAGCATCAGAGAGAGATTGACCTTTTCCTTCAAACTGGAATTACTGAGAGGAAAACAACACTTCTGCAATGCGATAAATTGTAAACTGTGCACAGAAAACATTATAGGCATTCATGCTGCTTCTTGACCTTTTTAAATATTAAATATTTGTTTGAGGAGATAAGCACAAAGCTCCTTTGTTCAGTCTGCATGGAGAATTTAGGGATTGAAGTAAGTTTCTCGTCAAAAAAGAAAACATTTTTTTTACTATTTCATATTTTCATGTTATTTCACATTTTATCCATAAGCCTTCCCGGACTTCCTCCCAAACCACAGTAAAGCCTATCTTAAGAGGAATTTGCCTCTTTTAAACTGCAATTGTTTGAATTGCTAAGTGCATTTACCAAAGAAGTTTATTTTTAGATAATACCGAGGCTCTGATAAGCAGAGCATAGCACAGCTTTAGCATTATTCTGAAGAAGGATTACACTCGTTTACGGAAAACATCAATCATGACTGGATTTGACACTATAGGTGCTCTCAGAATTCATTTAAATGTAGATTGATTTTATCCATGCGATTTTAAAGTACAACAAGGGGGTACAATATGTAGAGTCTCATAGCTCTCGGGGTCTCTGGGGGTACATCGACATCTCTGTTTCCCTCCACTCACAAATCCTGAAGCGTAATTAGAAACCCACATCAGCATCTGAAGTCCGTGAGAGTCTGCCGTCTTGATGCATTCTTCTTTTGAGGTAGGAGGTAATCAAAGACACCATATTCCTCATGTCGTACCCTCTGCTGCGAGTTTGTTTGTTTGTCGGGTCCCTCTCCGAGAGGGATGACTTTTATATTTATCGTGGGCAGCGAGGGTTTGTTCGCCGCTGCTTGAAATGTAATTGAAGAAATTCTGTCTGCATCCCTCTCTAAAAGGGAAAATAAATTAAATCCCAGAGTGGCGCCGCCATCCACCGGTGCATCCTGAACTTTAATGGGAAAGCGGAAAACAGCGAGAGAGGGGGCGAGATGGGAAAAGAGTGTCTGCTACATGTCCCTGCCTTTTCATTAAACAGCAATCTAAAAACAGCCCCGGTCAGCCGTTCTGTTGAGTAAAGGGTGTTCCAGGCCGTATCACCAGTGTAATGCAGGGTGCAGGGCCACTCTATGCAAGGCTGCGACTTCCTATTAGTGTGGATATTCCGATTTCATCCACTTCCCATGATGCCCTCACAAAGCATTACTGCACGCTTTCCCAAATGGACCCCAACAGAGTCAAACTGGCAGAGAGCGCCACTGTGGGCTTACTGTACACAACTTCATTATTCTCTCTTCCTGCGATCTCCTTATTTTTGAGCTTTCTTTAACTTTAACATGCGATTCGTATAGTATTCAGACAGTATCTGGGTATTAGGGGTAAAAAAAATAAGAATTTATAAAATGTGGAATAAGTTGCTGTTCATAAGAGCAAAATAAAGTTCTTGTGAGTTCAAAGTCACAAAAAGTATAAATATAAATGACTGAGTATTTAAAAGTATATTTTACTGCATTAATGTTTTACTGACAATAAAAATTTAAATTGTAAAATGACTGATTATTGGTGGTGCAACTATGTTAAATGCATAGTTGTATGTGGATAGTAAACAATGCCAATGTAGGTGGCAGGTGTAAAGGGGGCATTTCTTTCAGTCTCATGACAGTTGCTCTTTCTCATTCTTCTCTTTGCCATCATCCCCTTCTGTTTCTCACTTCATCTGACTCTGGTGTCAGGCAACACATGTGCTTCAGAGCAGGGCTTGAAATTCATTAGAAGGCTGGGAGCCAGAGGGCATTGTGGGTAACAGAGATGGAGAGGACACAAGGAGAGAGAGAGAGCAGCGGCTCTCCAGATGAGAGTCATAAAGAAAAAAGAGAATAAACTCTCACCCCATAGCCCTCTCTCTTCCTCATTCTCTCCTTCTCTCTCTCAATTTCCCACCCACTTGTGTTCAGTGAAACACATTAGAGTCAGTACATGCTGACTGATGGCTGACTGAAGTCTCTTGATGTCTCTGGACATTTTCCTCTAGGAAATTTAGGAGATATGTGGCTGCTGGTTCAATGGCCTGATTTCGCTGTGTGGTTGGCCATGTGTCAGCTGGGATATTTATGGAATGGCTGCGTGTGTTTTCTGGGATGTCTTGATGTCTGTGGCTGGATTGAGATTTCCCATGTGTGGAGTCTGTAGACTTCCTACTCTCTCAAGAGCAATTCAAATCACGGACATGAGAAAATATCCACATTACAGCAGTTTTAGGAGCAGCAGCAGCAAAAATTTGTTTATTTTGTGCACAAAGTTAGTGTGTCAGTTTGTGACGCACACCAAAGTTTGTCCTGTCCATTATTGCCTTCTATTTTCTCTCCTGAATAACTTCAACTTGTCTTTTCTTTTTCCTTGACAGCTAGTGCTGGAGGCTCATAACGTGCCAGAACTTTCTGCAGGGGTCAACTGCACCTTTGAGGACCTGGCAGAGATGGACGGTCTGGTTGAGGGGAACCGCATTACCTGCAGCTCTCCTGCAGAGAAAGAAGTCCCACGCATCGTTGTAGACCAAGGTATGAAGATATGCTGTCACTAACCAATAAAATACAATGGAAAAATTGGGCGAAATGACTGAATGTTGGCATTTGCTGAGGCAGAGTGAGACTAAAAGTGAGACTATGAAAGCTTTATAATTGGAGATGCTGGATCGAGAGATTTGCTTCAGACTCCAGAGAAGCTGGATTTATATCAGAGGGAAGGAGGGAAGACAGTCTAAGAAAGAGAGAGAGTGTGATAGGCACAAACACCTGAGCAGAGATGGAAGTTTACATGCTCATTATCTTGCCTGCAGCTGTTGACTTTTGCCGCAGGATGTGTTTTGTAATTGAGTGAATAAAGGTCGTCAAGAGGGAGGCAGTTTTGGCATTCTGTCTCCTGCGCTCTCGTCTGTCTCTCACCATTTTGCTCTTTCATTCTGAGGCTCCATTGGCACTGAGGTTTGAGAGATTTTTCAAGTAAAGTGATTGGATTGGATCTCCTGAACTGATGACACTCTTCACTCCATCTGCTCGGCTGAAAATGGTTTTGACAGCATTCACTCCAGCAGATAAGAGAGAGAAAAGATTTTTCAAGAGAGAACATTTCGCTGTCCTCTTCAGTACTCACTGATGCTGTTCTTAGGCCTCTGTTTTCTCACCGACGTGCTTGGTTACCCTGACGTAATTGAAACGAGCGCACATCTGGGCAGCTGTCTAGAGGCTGGTAATTTTTCATAATATGAAAACGTCTCAACGTAAAGATAATGAAGACGCACACTACAGCAGATACGGGGGAATACTTCTCTGCATGTGTTTCCAGGGCGAAAAGAGGGGGGGAAAGATTGTAAAACGCAACAAAATACAAGGCGGAATAGAAGCAACAATGTTCTGTCACAGCGTCTCGTATAGAAACACCCGCAAATTACCTTAGTAAGTGGCACAGCGGTCTGGATGTGAGGTAGAAAGAGCCGTGCGTAGGGGTGTGAGGTGTGTGAATAATGATGCATGCAAGTCTCATTGGAGATGTGAGGCTAGTCAGGCCACCATGAAATTACAGGTTGGCCCAATCTGCTAGGGCCTAGAGCTCTGAAATGCCACAGTGCAAACACACACTCTCACGCCACTGGATAAGTACACTATTACACACCTGAGGGTGCACACATTCACACACACACTACTAGATACATTCACCATCACTGTCATTTAACACACTGTCACACTGTGTATTTAACCCCTAATAGTGGGATACGTCATAAAAAAAACTGTTAAAGTTGTGGATCAAGATGTGTTTTTATGGATTCTGTGTGCACACATTCACATACCCCTGCAGTTATAGGTCATTTATTTGCTCTCTCTCCCATATTCCTCACTTTCCTTCCGTTTCTTAGTGTCATGGTAACAGTGTGTCCTGAGTGACTCATTAAAGGCAGACACACTCTGCAGCGGGTGGCAAGGGGCTTGCGCACACACATGCACACACACTCCGGAGATACCAGCCATCAAGGTAACATTTAGGTGAACTAATTAGGACAGATTCATTGTCAGGCACACTTTACAGTGATTGATGAATGATTCGCTCTTTGTTGAAGAAATGTGGCATGACAGGCAAGGGGAGTGCTTTAGGAGAACAAGAAAGTGGTTGAAGAATAGTATGCGAAAAAAGGAAAGATAGGAATAGATAGAGAGGCTGAAAAAGTACGATCTTCCTTCAAGAGGGGAGATGTCGTGTCCGGCGTGTTGAATTAAACATGAGCTTCTTCATTAGCTCAGACAAAAACACGCTGAAGATGGGCACTTTTGTGCCACATTTCCATTAACTCTTACAGGTTTCTTTCTCTCGCTCGCTGTCTCTCTCTTCCTCTTCTTCAAGAATGTTTTTTGGGAAGGGTTTTGGCTCATTTTTGTCAGAGAGGAGCAGTCACCTGCATCCACAAACTAAATAACCTACTTGCTATTAAGACGTTTAGCTTGTATGTATAAAAGATAACTGCAAGTGTGCTATATAGAGTTTGGTAGAGTGTGTTTGGTATTTTACAGCTTAAGCACTAAAATGCACAGTAGACTCAAAGTCACTTTCAAGGAAAGTCAGTGTATGAGGAAATAACAAACTGCTACCAAACTCACATTGAAATATCTCAAATCAGCAACAAAATCTGATATGTTATGCTCAAAAAAGTGTATATATATATATATATATATATATATATATATATATATATATATATATATATATATATATATATATATATATATATAGGTTGGTCCAGTCAATGCGCATGTACAGTACCAAGTGTGCATTTCAGGACTGTTTCTATGGGAACCGGAGCTTCTAAAAGCTGCGGCAGTGTTGCAATGATTTTGCCAGTTGGTAATTGGCTATTTTATTTACAAGACAGGACACATTCTGCCGTATTGCTCTGTGCACATTCTCCCTTTCATCATAATATGAGTTAACCGCCTTGGTATGTACTGTAAATTGACAAATATTGAGTAAGCCTTGTTGCAGTTCATTGTCACCCACCTTTAGGAACAAACTGTGGTCTCTGTAGGCAGCTCATTGGGCTTTAAACTGATATTTCTGTGGGCAGTACACTATCAGCTATTTCAACACACTTTTTGTTTTCCCTCCTCCGCCTCTTAGGTGACCATCAGATTGTCCAGCTCTACCTCAAATCAAAGGAGACAGGACTAGCTTTTGCCAACACTAGCTTTGTCTTCTACAACTGCAGCGTTCACAAGTCGTGAGTATCTTTTATATTTGCCATGATTTAGTGCAGTCGTGTTTATTTTTTATGAACACTCAAACTAACTGCTTTAATTCACACCCATTCCCTATCCCAGGTGTCTGTCCTGTGTTGGAAGCCCATACCAGTGCCACTGGTGCAAATATCGTCACACGTGCACCCACGATCCGAGCAGCTGCTCTTTCCAGGAGGGCCGTGTCAAACAGCCAGAGGTGAGTTACTTCTAATTGGCCACACATCGGGTTTTGTAATTGACCGTCATCATTCTCAATTGAACTTAATTGATTTGATTGGTGCAGGAGTACAGTTCAGGTCACGTCCTGATTGTGAGAAGTTACCCAGCATCACCCCGTCACGTTGAGCACATCTGATGGCTTTGAATTTAACTTAATTCTCAATCATCTCTAATATTTCTGTCTGGATTCCCACCAACATCTTATTCCATATAAATTATCAATAATATTGGCACTACTTGCATGCCTCGAGGCCACCGCAGGCCATCAGATAAATTAAAAGCTTCTGTTGGGGCTCTTGCTTTTTGCCAGTGCCAAGCCCTTTCCTAGCTCACTCTCCGAGATGCCAAGGAGGGTCGAGCCATCGAGTTTGTATCACTGAAACGCCCTTTAATCCCTCCCTGAGGGTCTACATGGCGCGGATCACAATGTGTTTATTTCATTTGCGTCACGCAACTAAAGAGAGAAATCGGCAGCTACCATGAAGATACGATTATGTACATCTTGCTCGTGTGCTTAGCTTTGAAATGGAATAAGGAATATGAGGACACCTGCCCCCCCGAGGCTATGTGTTTTAGCCACACAAATGTGTAGCCTCATCATTTAGCATTCATTAACATCTCTTAACAGAGCGTTTCTCAGGCTGCCAGCATTTGGCGTTCAAATGGACACGTTGTCAATATTGACCAGTTTATTATTAGGATTCCCTATTGTGTGTCGAGCGACTTGCACACAAAGCAGTGACTGAATATTAGCACATTAATGACATTTCCACTGGATGTTTTTGTTTGATTTTTGTTTTAAGGCAGGTGTTTTGTCCGGTTAATGAGTTTAATTTGGATTTCATTAACCCCTCGTACTGGAGGTCTCAGAGCCGCTTCCAAACTCCGGGTGGCTTAGAATTAATGACCGGCGATGTTTACCGTGCAAATCCTCTGAGCAGACGCTGACGAGTCAACTTTGCATGAAGAAATGAGATGACCTTTTGCGTTGACCTTCCGCAGATGAATTTCTGTGTTTTATACCAATTAAGGGATTGCTGAGAGTGATCTGAATAATCCAGACTTGTCTTTCAATGGTTTTAGGAAGTGAGAAGCCCCCCTGTAATCAGAGCTTGTTTTAGTATGCACCCATGAGCACAGGAGAACAGTCCACATTCACAAACATAACGTGTCACGGCATCAGAATGTCGTCTCTGGCAAGATTTGTGTGTGCTATTCACAGTCTCTCACATTTAAATATCTGACGGGTCTTCTTAAGCTGTCTGCTTTTTGTTGCATTATCATATTTCAATTTGTGTGACACTTGTTTTTTGTTTAACAACAACAGCAAGAGAAATTGTTTAGTGGCAAAATATTCTAAGTCACATCCTTCGCTTCTCTGTATTCTAACAAATTTTGATTAGATTTTCTAGTTTTGCATCATAAATTATCTAGTGAAAAGGATGTACTGCATTAGTGTTATCCTGTTATATAAAGTAGGGGAACTTGGCATAAAATGCATGTGAGAAAAGTGATTAGCATTTTTAATGGAGTTTCTATATGGCAAGTAAAAAGTGTTGTGATGGCAAACTTTTCCAGGTCTAGAAATATGTCATGTATTTTGATAAATTGCCATTGTACAAATGGCCATGCACACTTGTTTTGCCTATGGATTAGACAAGAATTAATGAAGCATTTTTTCCAAAATAGTAGCTGTGGGGGTAAAGTGTTGTACATGCTTTGAGGCGCACGGTCAGTGGATTATCTAATGGTTGATAGTAAGCCTAGTAAATTTTGTCATATTTCCCTGAAATTGTTTCAGAATTATGGAATTATGTAGTAATGATTGTTGTTGTTTGTTCAGTCCAGGGATTTTGATTAAACACTGTTTTTCCATCAAGACCTGTACAGGAGAGTTAGATTAGCTGTGCTATGATTTCCTCTCTGGCGAGAGTGAGTATACTAAGGATAGTGCTGAATCCTGTCAGTTGCTGACTGTGTTAGTCTCCCATGTCTCACTCTTGGCCGCTGGCGTAATGCTGCATGACTAAACGCACACCGGTCTGACCCAGACATCCATTGCACTTTAGCAAACAACTTCTGTTATGGCTTGGCTTTTTACATCCTTTTAGGAATTGCAAAGTGCCTGTTTGGGTAATGTGAAATTGTGGTGTGATTTTGAATAATAGATACACTAACAGTTAAAACCTTGACATTAGACCAATTCACATGAACTCATAAACCTTTTTATCTGAATGCTTATGCCTAAATAGACTGAAATAAATTTTGGAAATTTCAATTTTCCAAAAACGTATGAGAAAATAGTATTTATTTTAAATAAACTGACCATTTTATGCAAGAATACCTAATAAATCTATGCTTCTTACAATACCACATTTTGTTTTCATGTTGCTTGTAGAGAAATCAATTGTGGGAGGAGTCTTCAATGCACTTAGCGTGAGGAGTAGTATTTGTCCAAATGAGTCACTTGAGGTCCCATGACTTACAAGCTGCCTCAGAAGGCAGCTGCCTATGTAGACAGTAGAAAGCAAGGCAGCTCACTCAATTTTGGAACAATATGGAGGTAGATGAGAGCGAGAAAGAAAAGGAGTTGTGGGAAGCAGGAACTGGTCGATCCAGTGAACTCGCTACCATCTTATTAAGATGTTAATTGACAGGCAAAATTGGCAGCTTTGCGCAATTGAGCTGCAGATTGTGAGTAGGAGGATTTGGGTCTGAGTTCAGAACCGTGAGATGGCCTCTCTGCTTCGCCTACAGCCCTCAGGGAGAAACTTTGAGGTAAAAATCATTTAGATCGAGGTGGAGGACAAGACTTGAAGAAGAAAAGACCAACTCGGGAGGGAGGCGAGAGTGAAAACAAACAGATGAAAAGGAGGGAAGTGTCAGAGGTAAGAAAAGATAAGAACACGCGTGATACCGCAGGAAGTGAAATGTGGCAAGGAACGGGAGGGGAGGGTTTTTGCCCGTGGCGGTAGGGAGGCACGCTAAAGCACAAGGAGTGCAGGGAAGCCTCAGTAATCATCCAGCTAACACTGCGAGAGCTGTGGAGAGAATTAGGCGTTTCATCTTCTACCCGACTGAACACTGCCATTATGCATACATACTCAAACAGCTCTAATTATGGATCTATCACTCCGTGCCAGCTCACTACCCTCTGTTCTCTGTGCCAGGGCGTCTTCCTCCCTGCTCGCACTCAATGACTATCTTTGTCTTCTGCATCTCTAACAGAAGCGCAAGCACTGAACTTCAATCTTTTCCCCCACCTACAGTATCTCTTTCTTCGGCATCTAATTACATCAGTCCTGTTCTGAGACGTTGGAGATTCAGCTGCAGTGAGTTGAATGCAGCCCCCCCCCCCAAGTAGTAAACAATCGAGAGACCAATTGCTGTCTGCATCACTCCACGTCCCTTTGACAAACACATCATTATGCTTCAGCTCACCCTCCGGCCTCTTTCTCAGACCAAGACTATAAACATACTCTCAAGAGCCTCTTTTATCTGTAAAATGCCTATTCTTAATAATAATTTCCCTTTTTTTAAATCAATCCCTGCTTTGTTTTCCCACCTCAAATGAGCCGCCTCGGGCACCTCTTGTCAGATTTGACGCGTGTCATGGACAAGGACGGAAACTGCAGTGTCGAGTCATTTGTCTCATGAATGCATGTTGAATTACCGTCTCTGCATTTTTTATTAACGTCTATTCCAGTAAGACTCTTCAGCTGTATCTGGCTTGAGGCAACAGGAATCATTCTCTTCCTGGATTCAACGGACACTGGCTCTCTTTCTGAGCCTCAAGACAGGAAGTGTGGCCACTTTTTTGATCTGCTTCAATTATGTTCAAAGAAGCAAGACCACAAGATCTAGTTTTATGCTGACATGGTGATGTGTCCTTCAAAGTTTTTGGTGACAAATCGTATATAGAGGCCTGAAATGGAAACAGCAATAGAGCGTTTCATTTGTTCCCGTCCTGCTTTCTTTCTCATTGTCTATCTCTGTCCTTTCTTCTCTGCCTCCTTGTAAAGACTTAATAACCTGGCCCTAGTCTTCAGTGTCTCTGAAGACTCCATATTAGAGCCTCCCAGCCTTCAATTATAGTGTTGTTATGCTTGGAGTCAATCTCCCTCCACATAAAGCTGCCAGCAGAGCCCTGCTCATCCGTCAATAAGAAGCGTGGAGAGAGGGGAGGACCGGCCAGACACCTTCCTCAAAGAAGAAAGCACATACCGGAGAGACTTGGGCGTGGATGGACAGAGATATTGGTGTTTTAGTGGGCGGTTTTCCCTTGTCGTGCCTTATTTATGACTAAGACCACTGCCAATAAACATGTTCACATTATATCAGAGTAATAGGGAGATAAATCCTTGGAGGGTGGTCTGGGGAAGGACTTAGAGAGAGGCCCTTGTAGACCACGGGGCTGGGTAGCTATTATGAAGGTGAGAGGGCTCTAAATGGGGATTTAGAGACCCGAACGTCGGGTCACAGTAAGGCTGCCCTCTGCGGAATGGGTGTGCATTTTACGCCCGGCATTTACTGATGACTTTAATATCTGGAGCCTGTGTGGGTGGAGATATGAGAGTCAGGCGTGTTGTAGTGTCTATGCTGTTTTATTTAAGACTGCAATTATGCATGTGGGTGGTGTATTTGTTTATTTGGCATGTTAAGATAAGTGTTTATGCTTACCAGCATTGGTGTGCTTGCAAAGGTGTGCATTCATGTGTGGTGAAGTGAAACACTAAGTGTCTCCTGTACTGTAAATATCTGGTATGAAAGTTAAAATGAAAGGGGCTTATGGATCCATCTCATGCCCTTACAAAATATTACTTCACTGCAGTCGGACTGCGGTGCATCTTTAAATTCGCACTCAGTATTCAATCTGCATTCCATAGCCACTTTGGTCTGGATAGGACCTCAGTTTGTATTCATCTTACAAAAGCCACCTGAGCACTTTGAACGCCCTACACTGCATAAATGCCACTTCGTTGGTTTCTATCGTAGTATCCGAAAGACAGCGTTACATCAGTCTTTTAGATTGTAGTCAGGGACATAGAGAAAAAACACACACTGAAGAGTTCTTTTTCCTCTTTCTTCCTTTAAAATTACATCTTTTTGTCTGCTTTAATTAACGGCACTCACTTTTATTCTTTTTGTAGATAGCCTCTCAACTTATCTATAACGGCTTTTTTAAACTCTGCCCCAGAGCAATTCAGCCATGCTAATGAGCTTCAGACCATCGTTATTGGCCCGTCCTTTCAGCCTAAGAAGCAGTCAAGATGGGTTTTGATGCTAAGAACAGGCCCATGCCCATTTTGAGGATTTGTTGGGCTCACACTCTGACTTGTGCTAAGGGATACTTTTTGGTTTGTTTTTGACCTTGCAGTTTGTTGTTCTCCTGCAGGAATGTCCTCAGCTGCTTCCAGCGGATCGTATCCTGGTTCCAGTGAACGTGGTGAAACCCATCACCCTTCGGGCCAAGAACCTGCCCCAGCCACAGTCGGGTCAGCGCGGGTACGAGTGTGTACTCACAATACAGGGTGTGGAGCAGAGAGTTCCCGCCCTCCGCTTTAACAGCTCCAGCGTACAGTGCCAGAACACATCGGTAAGACTGTGTGTGTGTGTGTGTGTGTGTGTTCAGTAAACGTTTCAGCGAATTTGTCTGTGGACACAAGGGTATTCTCAGAAACAAGGCGCAGAATTGTAAGCAACACAAAAAGTTGTAGACGTGATAAAAGCGAGCGGTTGTTTGGAGATTGTGTGAAAGCAGCTTATTTTAGTCGCAAGTGCGTTCTGTCCTGAATATTTAGTGCATGTTTGCTTGTTCTCCTAGCATCAGCAGTGTAGGGATTTTGGAGTCTTCTCCACTGTGTGCTGTGATGACTTACCCGAGGATGAACCTGCCAGGAATGATAAAAGCGCTCTTCCGGCAGAACACAACTAAAATGTGTGTCTTTCTCTCTCTCTTGCTCTCTTTCTGACTCTGTTCCCATGGCTACAGTACTCATATGATGGGATGGAGTTGAGTAGCCTCCCTGTGGATCTGACGGTCATCTGGAACGGAGACTTCAGCATTGACAACCCGGCCCAAAACAAAGGTGAGGCCTCTGATCCGGCAGCCCTGCTAGTACCCCTGAATTCAGTCTCCATAGCAACAGACTTGCAGCATCCATCCCCTGACATCCTGATAGAGTTGACTGCAGATAGCCTCTGTTTTTGCTTAACTTCTTCCTCATCTCTTTATTTCTGTAGTTTTTGACCTTCTGTTTAATTTAATACATCACAATATCTCATGTTCACCCTTCTCCCTGTGTGTATATCTTTGCACCACACAGAAGGTCAGAGACATGTTGTGACAATTAGACCATAGTCTTTAAGTGTGTGTTAAATTAACCTGTGTGTGTATCCACCTGTTAGACAGCCAGTCAGAGATCTGTAGTCAAAGACAGCTGTTCTTTGGCCAACAAACACTTTCCACAGAGAGGAACAGGGATATAATAATGACAACTAAATATAATGAATTTAATCTCAACCCAGTACAAGATGAAATCCAATATGATTTTCACCCTTCATGTCAATTTCACGTCTGATGCATAAAAAGTGAAGTCTTTTAAAGTCTTCATCTGATTGGCTGAATCGAACACTAGATTTACAAAAGAATGTGAAGTTCACAGCATAGACCCTTCACAACTGAAGACGATGTTTTTGAATGAATGATTTAGTGGTTGCACGCCAGTTTGTTGTTGTAGGGACATCAACTTTACATTTTCACACCTCTAAACATGAAGCTGAACAAAACTAACGGTGATTGGTTGCTTTACATGTCAGTCAAATGGCCTCTTGGGTTTTCGTTGTCGAATTAAAGCTGATTCATTGGCCTGTTCTGCTGTCAGTTTGAAGGTCTGGACATGTGAGATTATTTTCGCATTAATATTTTATCTGGTCATAATTTGATATTATAGTCCATTTTGCAATTATAATATTATAATTTATGTGAATAACAATATACGTAGTATTAAATTATTATAGTATACTTCTTTATCAGAATTTGTTTCCAGTGGGGTTAGAAAAATCAACTTAATCCATGATATCACATCTTAATATGTTACGCAATTTTGTTTCTCAAGTGGTTTTCATCAAGTAGATGTGTAGATGTTTTTCTGGAAAACAAGACAAAAATAATGATTTAGAAAATTAATTGTTGCACTTAAAAAGATGCTCTGACCATTGAAAGAAACATTTTTTTTATATAATATAATATATATTGCAGAGGCATTCTGAGCCCTCAGAGATTTTTAAACATGTATGCCCAATGTCAAGACTAGAAGTTCTGAAAACATTTTCATTGATATGAAATGGGATTTGGATTCAAGTTAAACGTGCCCCTGCTTTAATCCAAATCAATGAACATAGCAGGAATGTGTCTGAGTGTTATTAAAGTGCTGTGTCTGTGTGATGGTTAGGCTAATTTAAGAGGAGAAGTAACGTATGTGAGATTTTTCTCTTGCTTCCCACTGAGGGGGAGCCACTCAGGGGGCAGCAGTTGATGGACAGATCATACAAGCGTCTAATAGCAATTAAAAATTTTGGTTGCCTTTTTGGTTGTCATGGAGATGAAACATAATATCACTGTACCAGGGAGAGCAGGAGATGAGCAGTTATCTTCAGAGCTGAGAGGAAACACGCGAATTGGGAACTATATGATTTTGATTCTATATTTTTTTATTATTTTAGAAGTACTTCAAGCCATTGCTGCAAATTACATCAGTTTCCATTTTGCTTTGATCGATGTCCCATGGGTCTCCCAACCTGACTTGCCCTTTGCCTTCCCTGTATCCCCAGTGCACCTGTACAAGTGTGACGCACGGCGGGAGAGCTGTGGACTGTGTCTGAAGGCGGACCCTCTGTTTGGCTGTGTGTGGTGTAAGGGAGAGAACCGTTGCTCTCTGAAACAGCACTGTCCTCACCCGCAGAGCATGTGGCTCGAGCACAATGGCATCAATAGCAAGTGCACGCACCCCAGAATCACAAAGGTAAAACTGTGCACCAATCCACACAAAATAGACCGTATAGAGTCCAGAAGTATGAGATCACTAATGGAAATGCATCTGTTTTTCAGTTTTCTGAAATGCAAATCTTAATGTTTTCTAATCCAATTCATTTTACAACACTTAATAATTTTTTCATTGTAAAATTTCCTGGTTTAAATTAGATGTTGTATATAAGATTTTTAATGTGGTCTCAGACATTTGGACCCCACTGTAGACAGTATATATAGGTCACTACCCATGACATTTGAGGTCTTTCCCAGGGCCAAGCCCGTGAATTTACAACTGGTTTAGAGGTGAAAAGTTTTCAAAGGTGAACTACAAATGTTGAAACAATTTTATTTAGAGTCAAGCTTAAACTATCTGTTACATCATAAAAGTCTGGGTTTTTGTCATTCTTAGTATATTATGTTCCACAGATACAATAAAACTCTGATAACATAAACAGATGTCACAGAAATGCTCAGTTGTACTCACTGAAATATGCATGTTTTATGGTTAACCATCATTGTGAAGATGAACAGTTGATATAAACTGAAAGAAAAGATGGAGGAGGAACAGATGGGTGCATTGCTGAAAGAGTTATGATGGAAGTGTGACCTTGGGCAAAATACTGAGGGTGAAAGAATGGCGAGGAAGAGTGGAAGGATGGAGGAGAGGAGAAACATTGAAGCCTCTGCACCATCAACTCCATCTGTAGCGCCCCATCAAAATGATTGAAGAACATATAGCGGAAAGGGAACGCTACCTGTTTGAGTGCCCCAGGCTCTGAATGACGAACAGCAGTTGTGTCTGAAGCTTGTTAATCAAACTCAGAAACTTGTTGGTACGAGGAAGTGCTCATTCACAGAAAAATACAAGAAAAATTATAGAAAGTACTGTAATTAAATCGATTTTTTTGACTAGTTTTATCATTGATCATGTGTCCAGTCGATTAGAAAAGTAAAAGTATGCCTATCCTCAACAAGCTGCACTATTATTAACGTTTAATACTAATTACATCATAAACCCAGTTCATTCTGCATCATTCTGCCATCTGTTTAAAGTATCACTTCAAACAATCACTTCGGTGCTTTGTTTGATCATAGCTGAAGTTGTAATTGCCAATTAACACTTTGAAAGTCTGAAATGGAAGTAAGCCAAGCAGTATTGTGAAGGGAATTCCTGGACTGAGCTCCTCTATTTTTATTCCATCTCCAGATCTGAGCTCTCCTCGTGCCTCATAAATACTCTCTCTCTCTCTGATTATCACTTTCGGTGTCTTTCTTTCAATTGATCGGCTCACAGGTCGTAATGTATTCTAATGTACTATTACTGTGACATTGTAGATGAGGAATCTTTCGCTGACATTGAAGTGGATGGTGATTAAGTGTTTTTCCTTCAACAACCGTCAATTAGCTTGTCAAAGTCACAAATCTAATCAACTCCCCATCTCCTAATGAAAAGAGACTACTCTGTTTCTCTCTCCAGCTCATACTCATCTACACTCCTGCTTTATTCTTTTAGCGGAAGGTTGCAGTTTTACAATGACTTTCCAGTAAAGTATCAGTAAAGTGGGTCTGTTATTTAATTTTAAATAATCATTTGGTGTATCGTAATACTCAAAGATGTCCGAAAAAGCTATAACGCCCTAAGGGCATAGTAAAGACATTGATAGTATCATAGAAGAGGAAAACTCTGATTAAACTGAATTACTGTAGAGATAAATTACGACAGTACTATAATGTTCCTTAAAATGCTTGGTCCAGACAGGGTGTGTTCGTAGTACACTGGAATGTTTAAAATTTAAACACACAGTCAGAGCCTTTGGGATATCAATATTCCCACAGTGCTCTGAAGCCAATAAAGAACCTGTGAAAAACTTGAATCTCTCTGCTACGATCAGGACATGTGATGGGTTAAAGGGAAATTACTTCTCTACCAGGCTGCTAATGAGATCTCTGACCTAAAGTTGGATCATTATCAGGCTGGAAATAATGACAGAGCCAAGATGTTAACATGTCTATATTGCCCTTTGGGATCCAACGGTCCCTCGTTTTGCCAAGATGAGGAATGGGTGTCCTACATTTGGCCTAATAGCCAAGCTGTCAATACACTTATGAGGCCCGACCTCAGACACGTGGGTCAAGACTGTCAGAATATGTTTGATAGGCTCTTTTTATAGTGCTGATGAATAGTCACTCAATAAAAGAGCTGTTCATCTTGTGTAGTTTCAGCTAAACACTGGCCTGTGTTATTCACAAGTACATCTATTCAAAAATGCATTGTGGGAATGAATTGCATGCATACATTACTAACCCTCCCTACACACACACACACACATTTCAGCAGGTTAATGTTACCAGAGAAATTGTACATCTGTTTTTTATTTTATTATTTATTATTTAAATTGTTATAACCCCACTGATCAGAGCCATGGAGTTGGAAGAATAATTTATTCTGATTGGATTGCTGGTTCTGTTATGACTATATGGACCTGGCTTATGGCATTTAATAATACCCTCATCGAGCAGACATGACTCTGTCTTCACATCACAAGGCATGTTTTATGGCACATGAATTGGAAATTAAATTATTAAGTGTGATTCGCTACATTTTAATGCACCATAAATGCCTTCCTTTAACAGTGTTTAATGAATCGGCAGCCAAGTGTTTCTTGTGTTAATGGTATAACACCAGCGAAAGCATGAAGATGCTAGAGATAGCACTGTGCGAGTGCATTAGATACATTAACTCTAATCAGCCGGATTTGGTACTGCTTAGCATCCCTAGGAGCAAAGAATAAAAGGTGTTTGATCGCCTGACATGCACAGATGAAAATAAGCATCCTCGTGCACGCCCGTATTTATATTCCAATCTTAGCAGCATATGATTTTACATGCTGGTGTCGGCATATTTCTTCCCAGACGCCGACTCTGTGTTCATAAATTAGCATGGCTTTGTTTTTGCTATAGGCAGGGCTCGGCTGGCTCAGCTGGCTGTGTGGCTGATCATTATTCACCATAAGCATGCAGGCTTTGCTGCTCTGACAGAGCAGCCCAATTATCCCACTGAACCAAATCACGCACAGCTTCTCTCGCTGTCGCCCGCCCCTCACACCATCTCGCAATCACTGACTCCTGCAGGTGCATGAAGGAATCGGTTGCCGAGTCATTCTCCACTTCCTGTTGGTTCGTACCAACGACTGAGATGCCAGGGGATGTGGGAGATCTCCATGTTGTTTCTTATTCAATGGGAATGTCTCTATGGCAACTTGTCTACAGATCACTCCACTTCGAGGACCGCGTGAAGGTGGAACACTGGTGACTATTCGTGGCGAGAACCTGGGACTGGAGTTCAGTGAGATTAAGGACCATGTGAAGGTTGCAGATGTGGAATGTACACCAGTACCCGAGGGATATATCCCAGCAGAACAGTAAGTGTCTAAATTCAGAAACCCTTTTTGTTTGTAGAGCATTCAGTGTTTACGATAGTACCTGGACAGGTTTGACATTTCTTTGTTGTTTTGTAATAATGGCATATTTTTAACCTGGATTTAATGGCTAAATTATGTAATCTCTCTTGAATTGCCTCAATAGATTTGTTTTTAGTCTCTAAACAGTTGTTCTTTACAGACGCAGCCTGAGTTAGCATAATGCAGGCCTAATAAATGTTGCCAAGAACCCCGTGTCTTTTAAAAGTGCCTGATATGGATTGGCAGTAAACACAGAGAAAGCATTAAAGGACAGCAAAAGATAATTATGCATTATTTGGCAAGCATTTGAGAGAGCCCTGCTGACAGCATGAAAAATTCTCCAGCATTATTGTCCTGACCTGAAAAACCCTCTCTTTTATTCTGAGTTTCTCTGCTGCAGGTTGCTGCAGCACAAGTTTATTATTATTATTATTATTTTGGACGCTATGATAAGCTTCTTACTGTGGTGCATGAGAGAGTTTGACACCTGTCATAGAATGTTAACCATGCATAACCATTCATATTAACCATGCATGTATTATTATGGCAGGGACAGACATTAAAGTCTCTCGTGTAAAATGTTATAAATGGTTTGCTTGTTATTGTGGAACTGTTCTGGTCAACTGATTGCATATGTGTGTGTGTTTTGCAGGATTGTGTGCGAAATGGGAAAAGCGGAAAGAAGCCAGTTTGCTGGAAATGTCCAAGTGTGTGTTGGAGAGTGTCGCCCTGAGTTCATGGCCAAGTCATCTAAGTACTACTACTTTGTGGTGAGTACCTCAGTAAATCATTGCTGTAAAATACCCCCCAATGAACTGCTGGCCCGTCTACCATGTTCAGAATCATGTCTGTATAATTAAAAGTCTTTGCCACTTCAGGGTTGAAAGTGCTTGGATTTACAGTTGTGTCACTAATAAAGTGAAGTGGTCACTAGAACACTTTGACCATGTAGCCCTGCTGATGTACTTAGTCATATCAGCGGGCACTTGACCCCGCCAAGTGTTCGGTCAACACCCAGAGAGGCTACCCATAAAACATACATTTTACTACTGCTGTTGTGCAAGATTGTTTCCTCCCACAGAATCCTTTCCTCCTTTGCACAGGCATTTTTGCGCTTGTTTTACATAATGTAATTTACTAAACATTTCCCTTAATAGGGATCATGATTTACTGAAACAATTAGTGAAAAAACAATGCAAGCTTCCTAAAAAAGAACATTATTTTGTGTATTTGGTGTAATGCAATGTGTTTATGCGTTTTAAGGTAAAAAAAAAAAATAATAATAATTATTATTTTCCACATACTGTACATTATTGTTGCTCCTCTATGCTCCGCCTTTCTGAAACGCGTCAGTTTTTACAAAGCTCATCGTTCTGAGAAGCGAGGCGTGCTCTGATTGGCCAGCTATCCAGTGCGTTGTGATTGACTGAATACCTCAAGTGTGAGACAGTAATGTTATGCCCCTCACCGTATTGTGATGCCGTGTCCCGGCGCGACGACACAAAAACAGTGAAAACCCATTATAAATGAGGCATTTGTTGCATCCAGTGGGGACATAATTACTGATTATAATGACGTATACTGTCTTTTTACGCGTTGCATTGCATCTCTTTTTGAAGAAAATTATGCATTCATAAACCCATAAGGAAGGCTGGCAGGTGAATTATTTACTGTTATGCTAAGCCAACAGCATAGTGGTATTCTAAGCCAATGTGCTTACCAACTGAGAAAAACTACATAGAATTTTTTAGCATTTTTTGTTTTGGTTATACAAGACATTCATCAGCATATTTATATGGTTGAGACCACATACATAAAGTGATTTTGTAAGATTTTTTGGATTAAGAAAAGCTCTTTCGGCCAGTAGGATTCCGTCTTTGATAGGATTTTGCATGACATTGGCCATTTTCTCTTGCTTCTAGTACTCCCAGTGCACAAGCTGATATAACACCCATAATCAGATTGTGATCGAGCCATCCAAATGAATTGAGCTGCAGTGTAATTTTTCCCGTTATAGAGCCATTTTATAGCGTTTATCAGTTTTATGCAAACATTAATGGCTTTTATGTCTCATTCAGATGTAGTAATTGGATTATGTGATTCTTAGGTGAGGAGGGCAATTGGTGTTCTGACAAAAGGAGGTGATAATCAGATTGGGAAAGAGATACAGAGGAATGAAAAAC
The DNA here is from genome assembly GCF_936440315.1 of Barbus barbus. NCBI lineage: Eukaryota > Metazoa > Chordata > Actinopteri > Cypriniformes > Cyprinidae > Barbus > Barbus barbus. Next base: position 16,626,436 of record NC_136717.1, read on the forward strand.
ATGAGGGATTGTTGCCTCACCTTTTTTGTGTGATTTGTGAGCTTATAAATAAGTCCCATTGCTTGTTTTGGCCTTGCTTTCTACAGATCCCTAGACTATTGAGTTTAAAGCCGAGCCGAGGGCCAGTATCTGGAGGCACCATAGTTAACATCACCGGCAGCAACCTGGATGCGGGCAGCAATGTCTCAATCATGTTTAAAGACCAGAAGTGCACCTATCAAAGGTAGGGTTGAATGGAAAGGTAGAGCACACTGCCCTTTGAGATGTCATCATGCTTTTTGGTTAGTTTGCCGGTCATTCAAAGCCTCTGATCGATCCAAACCACCAAAGAAAGTCAATATTGATCTTAAGAGCTTGAGAGTTTATGATCTGTAATCTATAACATCAATAGCCATCACTCTATTCTTGCATCAGGTGCAGCCACAGTGTCTGATCATATGAACAGAAGATTAAATTAGTATGCTTTGCTTTAATGGGAATACTCTTTACAGCCACAAACAACAACTCTTTAATAATATAAAACCAATTAACTGAACCAATTCCTAAAGCAGGTATTAATACATTTATAATAATTGCATTATTTAAATTTTTCCAATTTTTGAAACACTTAAATGTTGAAAAAAGTGTAAAGGAAGTCTACTCATACACTGGGGGTTTTTTTCTGTTTGGCAAAGCAGGCGAGGAGGACAGTGGATAACGTGTCGCTCTCATGCCTCTATGCAAGGCTATGGAAACGTATCCGTATCGGTATTTGTGGATAAAGCCCATATTCACAAAGATCTCAAGTTCGAGTATGTGGAGGACCCCACTGTCACCAAACTTGAACCTGAGTGGAGCATTTTCAGGTGTGTGTACTACAAAGCCAGTTAAGATAAGGCTGTTGGGGAAATAGCCCTTAATTTTGCCCTCAGACAGCGCAATTTTTCAAAATGGTCATCATGAACTTTTTGTAGTTAAAAATGTTGATTTTAATAAAAAAAAAATGATCTAAAGATTATTGTAATGAACCTCAAAAAGTGAAAGTTTAACAAACATGGTGTTTTCACAGTGGCAACACACCAGTGACTGTGACCGGGACAAACCTGGACATCATCCAGACTCCTCTCATCAGAGCCAAATATAAGAACTTGGAGACAGTCAACGTAAGTGCAAACGCTTTCCACAGTAAATGATCACTCGGCCTTCATCTAACCTGAGGCTAGTGAACTGGAATGACCATTAGCAGACTATTCTCCCTGCTCCAATCACCTGTGTCGGCTGCGCACCATTGGATCTGGGACAGTAGCTGCATAAAAGAGGGAAATAAGGAGAGAATGAAACAAAGAAACAGACAGAGAACAGGAAAACTGCCAGGTCTCAGCAGTAGTAGCAGCAATGTTCCCATTGTGCGGGAAAGAGGAGAATGCCATAACACAGGGTGGATGCATAGACAAGGATATCATGTTCCCCGTCTTCAGAATGGACCCAAAGAGCCATGGGGAGGCTGCACTCAATGAGATCTGATTGAAAGGCAACAGAGACAAAAGAGCGTAATGTTATCTCGGGCACGTATCTCACACATGGCCGCGTTTAGCATCTGGGCTGCGATATGATTAGGCTTTGGCACACTGTTCCTCAAAGCACAGCAGAAAAAAGTCATACCCTACCTCGCAGTCTCTGAAAGAAGTTGTTTGTGGGGCACAAGACGTCTCATATCCTTGTTTGTAATGAGATCGCTCATAACTAGTCTGAAAAGAGTTTGACCACACTTTGTGCGGTGAAAAAAAATAAGGTGACCTGAAATCTATTTTATCTTGAACAATTCCACCCATTACAACCTTCTAAAGAAGCCTTTGTGTTAGAGGAAGTGAAGGTTCGACTGGCCTGGCTGCTACAGCTTTGAGAGAAATCCAATTAAAATGACTGGACATATCTGTAGGGATGTTTTTGATGGCGAGTGTGCTGTCTGGGTATTTTAACAGCCAACTGCAAAGCACTGTGGGTTCACAAAACTCAAGGGTCTTGTCTGGCTTTTTATTTATACACTTCAAAGTGAATGCATATATAGGTTTTAATAAACCTATGCCATATCTTTGCATTTAATAAACCTGACCTGTTAATAAGAAAAAGGGGGAAAATTAAAGAAGTGGGCTGAGAAACACTGACTTCCTGTAAATAATGATGTGTACAGAATCAGAGTCAAATGTAGTCAAATGCCTGATAACTGCATTTAGTATATATGTGTGACCTATGTTAGAGAAAGAAGAGAGATAAGGACAGAGAGTCAAGGAGAGATGGCAATGTCAAATCTCTCTCAGGGAAGTGCGGTTAATTATCAGTTGGTGAGTCACCAGCAGTTCAGGCACAATCAGAGTGTGGCCCTATTAAAAGTGCTAATAATTTAGTGCTGCTTTGTTGAGACAAAACCTCTTTTCTAGGAGGTTGAGGTTAAATCCAGCTATTTTTATTATTGCATAACTGATTAAAACAGTCTTAGTCTGAATTACTTTTTGTAATGTAAATGGAGTATAGATGTAAATCTAAATCTAAATGCTTGTTTTATTCTGAATTGCACATGGACTGCAAATGACTTATTGAATGTTCAATGTCATCTGTTTCCAGATATGTCAGGTTCTGAGTCCCACCACTATGCAATGCATGGCCCCAGAGCTTCCCTACAGTCTAAGCAGGCAGAAGGAAGTGCCAGAGAGACCCGATGAGTTCGGCTTCATCCTGGACAATGTTCAGTCTGTGCTGGCCCTCAACAACACCAACTTCATCTACTACCCAAATCCAGTGTTTGAACCTCTTAGCGTGTCTGGGGTCCAGGAGCTCAAGCCAGGGTCTCCCATCATACTCAAGGTAAATCAAGCATTTACATAAATTTCAGCATTGTTGGTCTTTCAATTGTCCATTGTGCTTTCTACATTTTGTGAATGTGATTTTCAGGGTAGAAACTTCCTCCCTCCAGCCCCGGGTGGCAACGGGAAGCTCAACTACACTGTTCTAATTGGAGACAAATCATGCACATTAACTGTATCAGATACTCAACTGCTCTGCGAATCGCCCAATCTGACTGGTCGACATAAGGTTCTGGTAAGTTGCTGAATACTGGGGCGCATATCCACTTTTCGCAGTGAACTAATGCTTTGGGGACTTTGTGGTTATTGTACTTTCTGAGAAGTTGACAGAGAAATAGAAAATACCTCCTCAATAAGACTTATTAGGGCTAAAAAACCTAATAAAAACATTTTATGCTTCTCAGTGGGTATTTTAGGTGTCTGTCTGCTTCACTGCCTGCTTGTTGACAGTCATGTGAAGTGAAAGTGCTGCAAACCTTTACAGCCATGAGCTCACAAATGGAACAGACACATTATTAGCCTCTGCTGTTGGGTCATTATGACACAGTAACAACAAACGTATATGTATATTGATCTTCTTCGAATGGTAGCTCAGGTGATTGAACAAGGTACCAGTCTGCTAATTTTACCTACTACGAAGTATTGGATTCATTCAAATCTTCACAAAATGTGCTTCATTTTAGGCCCGTGTAGGTGGCATTGAGTTCTCTCCAGGTGTAGTCCACATCACCTCTGACAGTCCCCTCAGCAGCACCGCTGTCATCAGCATTGCTGGGGCAGGTGGCCTCCTCATCTTCTTCATCGTCATTGTCCTCATTGCCTACAAGCGCAAATCCCGTGAGAGTGACCTCACTCTCAAGCGCCTGCAGATGCAGATGGACAACCTGGAGTCCAGAGTAGCCTTGGAGTGCAAGGAGGGTAAGTAGTCGGGAAGTGGTTTGACTCTGGAGTAAAATGGTGATGTCAATCCAGATTGTGAGTCCAGAATTTGCACAATCCAGTATGATCAAAAATGATCAAAATGCTTCATTAACTGCCTCTGCAACATTTGTAAGACATTTGCACAGATTTTATGTTTTTACGAGAAGTATTTAGTGATCTCAGTCTATTTGTTCTTCGTGTTTTGCATCTTCCGCAGCATTTGCAGAGCTGCAGACGGATATTCACGAGCTGACCAGCGATCTGGACGGAGCTGGTATTCCATTCTTAGACTACCGCACATACACAATGCGAGTCCTGTTTCCTGGCATTGAGGAGCACCCAGTCCTTAGAGACCTGGAGGTAATCTAACAATTTTACTGATGCAAAAAATGTTTTGTGCAATAACAAATTTGCATCCAAAGGGCCCTTTACTGAGTTTCTGAGATGTACATGCATACATTTGCATATTCATGTATGCATGTAATTACTGCACATTGTACCTGTGTGAGGAACATTCACAGTGATGGCTGCTAAGTATATATTTTTTTCTTTCTGTTTTTCGGTTCTGAAGGACTAACAGCACAGTGGGGTTGTTGGAAATTAAAGCTGTCACTGTGCTGTTTGTGTTCACCCTCAGTAAACAAAAGGCAGCAGCTCTCATTATAATCTACATGTGTGCTCTTTCTCTCTCTCGCTCATTTTTTTCTTAAAGTAATGAGCTGCTCTCTGATTCACAATCAGTCTTTCGTTAATAACAGTAATGACATGCGACTCAACTGTTTTTTTCCCAGAGTGTGGGGAACAGAATTAAAATCTAACGCAGGGTACACCGAGCTATGGGTTATTTACTCCCCCCACTATGACAGTGATGGACAGTTTTAATTGAATCACACACATTTCTTCAGCCAACATATGAGCCATACCTTACTTGCTTATGCCAGCTGAGCTCTGGTTCTAATCAGCTATATCAATTAAGACTTAATTGGAATAAACGTCCCCACTCTCTGGAAAAGTTTATTGTAAAATCACAGCTAATGACAGGAGCCGTCTTGAGATTTTGACAGGTGTTTAATTATTATTGATGACGCAAATTACATCAAATGATGTCATGAGGTCTCTGTGTGGTTAAGTGTTTGTTATCGGGTATTCTAATTGCACAATAAATGCAATATTGCACAATAAATACAATATTGATTGTATTTGGTTCTCTTCAGTTTAAATGCCTGTGAGGATGACAAAATAATTAAATGCATGACAAAAATAACATTTGACATATTTGTGATGAGTTGGTTAGCTCTGAAGGGAAGTCGACATGAAATAATGCAATAATTGGATGCATTTCTGATTGAAATTAGACTTTCAGTGAGAAAATGTAGAGCAGGACTTGAATTTAATTTATCAAACAATAATAATAATAATAATATTAAATAAATTCAACAATTTGAATAAAATATTCTATTTTTTTCTTAACATTCACTAATAAATTGTACAAAATAAGATCTAGAATGTGTATTTATAAAGCAAATGGTGTCATAAATATGTTGATGCTGTATAAATATGCTGGTGAATTCTCACATTCAGGCTGTGAAATGTCATCTGTTTGTAACCATTTTTTTTCTGCAGGTGCCAGGTTACAGACAGGAACAGGTGGAGAAGGGCCTAAAACTATTTGGACAGCTTATCAACAACAAGGTTTTCCTGCTGTCCTTCATCCGAACCCTAGAGTCTCAGAGAGGCTTCTCCATGCGAGACCGCGGTAATGTCGCCTCCTTGATCATGACCGTTTTGCAAAGTAAACTTGAGTATGCAACGGACGTGCTCAAACACCTGCTGTCTGACCTCATTGACAAGAACCTGGAAAGCAAGAACCATCCCAAACTCTTACTCAGAAGGTACTAGACACATTGCACATGAAGAGTCATCTTAAAAAATCTAGTCTTGCAGTTCAGTGGGTTTTACTGATTATAAATGCCCCTCAAGTGAGAGTAATCAACATGCTCTAAATTTTGGGATCATTTCAATCTGCCTATAATTCTAATTATAGTCAACTTCATAAACGAGAGCAGATGACCTCTGCGAATTGTCTTTGATATGTGGACTCTAGTGCACTGAATGGGAGTAATTGCATTTGGGGACATTAAAATGCACACTTTCTCTCCCAAACATGTAATGCACTGACATGTTCGTCATTGAATTGTAATTAGGATTAATTAGTTTGAGATCCAATTAACAGTGCACTAAAAACCTACTGAATGTTGGGAGATATGTGAACCTCAATTCCCCATGCAATCAACTCCTTTGCATCTCTGTATTCTAACAGCATAGAGGACAATATTAATACCATATCATATTGATTTTTCATTAATTTCGCTCATTTGAACACTTCTAATGTTTATTTCATTTTTCTTAATGTTCTAGCGATCGATTTGTAAAGTTAGTTGACTGACACTTCTGATATGTTTGCTAACTGAAACTACTGGGATGAAAAAATAGAGTGCTTTCAAAGCAAAATAATGACATGAAATACAAATTAATGTGTTGGTCAAAATAAGCTTGCTAATAGCGATAGGCTGATCATGTGACAACTACAAGAGGAGCTCCTTGACTGAATCATAACTGATTCAACACCCTTGATGGCAGGCGTGATTAATTGAAACAAGCGAAGGGAAGATTAATTGCACAAAGAGCTGCTGTGCATATTAGCGGTGGAAAATAAAAGAGATTTTTCTTTGTTTCAGTCAGGCTTCTGTCAGAGTCAAATCCAACCCTATCACCTTTTTGTATGCACCTGAAACATCTACACATTGTGATGGATGTTTGCTACAATGTCTCATCATGACCTAGCTTTCAACCTGTGGCTCTCAATAGGTTCTGCTTCAGGTTCCAGATTCAACATTTTACAAAAATTCTTTATTGAATAAAAATAATTAGTATAAGAAAACACTAAAATGTATTAAACCATAAAGTGTGTAGATGAGAAGCACTGTTTTAGTTCTATTATTTCAATGGGTTAAACCCTCACGGGTATATAGAGCGATCTTCATCACATGGAACCTGTCTAACCTCCAGCACCTGCTCAGCAAAGCACGATACAGAGCACTGGACCAGAACAGGGAAGCTTAACCTGTGTCTGAGAATAATTTTCTCATCCCTGTCTCTCTTTCACTGCATGATTTCTAAATCTGTGTTTAAAATGCAGAGAAGCAGGACATCTTTGGCAGAAGCCTCCAACCAGCTTTCGTTTCCCCATTTCCAAGAAAGCGCTTGCGACGGCCGCCCCATCTGTCCAGCCTCAACCTGAGTTCACAAGCACACACAGGCTAACTAACTAACGGGCGGCTTCTAGAACCATCTGTCGTATTTCTCCTTCTCCCTGGCTCCCTGCAGCCCACTCTCCTCGTCTACGAATAAAAATAACCTCTCAGATCATGTAGCCCATTTTCTCTATATGTATGGCATCAGTGAAGTCCACGTGGGTCTCCTGTTCCTGCATATGCTCGTACACATATTTTTACTCAGACATTTAGTGACCAACACGTTCGTGCACACTTTCATACACATACACACAGTCAGGCAGAGCTGAATAGAAGTCCTGTGATTATTCTCTGGGGATAATCCTTAGTGAAGGGGGACCATGGTTACGCAGTGGGACCCGACAGTGCGCCAAGCGGACAATCTTCTCCACGTGAGGCGGAGTGCGAAATTGAAATTATTCCTGGCTTCAAGCTGCGTTCTTTAACACATGTGCATTAAGGAGGGAGAGTTTGTTTCAACAGACGATTGTTTGGTTAAGAAAATAAATCCTATGATGCTGCAAAATGAAAAACATCAGCCCATTAGCCAGGTGTGTGTCTGTTCCTGGTCAGCTTTTAGCTGAAGCATAGTTTCAATTTCATAGCAAGCTGAGACTAACTCTCAGTAAAACCTTTACTCAGTCAACTCCACTCGCTTGGCAACACAGTTAAATCTATGAACATGTTTACGAGATGCATTTTCTGCATATAACACATTTGCAGTGCAGTATCTGCCATAGGGTGACAGTTCTCATTTTTGCAGGGTGTCTGGAATCATAAACCACTCTCAGGTCCTCGAAGTTGGCAGAGCTGGCTGTTCACATCCATTTGCAGTGGCAGAAAGCAGCATCAAATGTAAATGTCCTTTGCTGGATGCGAGAGATGATGAGGAAGATATATGGAGCTCTTTCCTCTCTTTCTCTTGTTTATGGAGCGTAGCTCCAATGTGCCTCTTTGCACATTCGGCGTGGAGGAATCTTCCAGCAGATTTTGCTTCATTCCACTTCGAAATGGCCGTTTAATCAGGGGGAACTAAGCACCAGGTGCTGCCCACTTCCCATTCCTCACTGCTGGATGGGCATCACTTTTCCTGCCTCCCTATACCAAAGCCAAACAAGCGCTCACTCTCTCTGTGCCAGTGATATGTGACATAAGGATTTGGGGGACAGTTATAGTTGGTTCCTCTTGGCGCTGTGGCAAAGTTATGGAGAGGTTGTGCCAGGATTGTCTGGCAACGAGTTTACTTATTCCCCCTCCGGTGAGCCGAGAGGTAACACAGGATATGGGTAAGTGAGTTTATGGGGACTTGCCAACAATAATTACCATCAAACCAGCCGATAGCACAAGAAAGAAAAAGCTAATGGGAATAGCAGTACACCGAGACAAGAAGGTGGCAAGAAGCTGTTTTCGTCTTTTATGGGGTTTTTTTTTTTTTTGGGGGGGGGGTATATTGCGGTCCATCTCCAGGTATTCCCCCGCCTACCATTTCTCTTGTAATTGGTCCAGGCATTGAGAACAGTCGGGAGTGAGGATGATTACAGGGCAGTGTTAGGATGGAGATGAAAGGAAAGATGAAACGTGACCCCGTTGACCCCTGGACCTGTCCTCCTTTGGCCCACTCAAGGCAGTGGCTACAAAACAAGGGGGCACTAATCCTTTCCAGGTGTTGCTTAAGCTTAGCGGGCACACACAGACACGAATACGTGCACATGTACACACGGTACTGCGCAGTGGCAGGTCTCAATACAGCAACGGGACAGTGGGAATGCAGGTGGCAGCTGGGATACAGGGCGGCAGAGGAGGCATAGATGCACACACACCACAATGCTGTAATCCTGAAATATTGATGCTCTGTGCCATGGCTCATTGCAGGGTGCCTTGGCAATTCACCAGCTCCCTGCGGCACACACAGGCTGGAGACACCAGATCCACGTATATTGAGTTTCACTTTGTTATATTTATTATGTATGTACATCTCTCATGCCAGATCAGAGCCAGTGGTCCAAGTGAAGGTGTTAGCCAATCATGATGTACTCTGATGCACCCCGGCCCTCCATTCAGCCACCCTTTATTGTAACCTGATCCATTTCGAGCTCAATGGCCGGACTGTGGGGGGGAGGAAATGAGTCCGGTCTTATTCCAGGCCAGAGCAGGTTCACTTGGCATCAATCCAGCCGGATCATATAAAGGCTTTTAATTGGGTTTCTTGTATTAGGGTCTTGTGGATTATTGTGGTGATAAAGACAGCCTGCAGATCGGGGCTATAGATTCCAGAGCGCAATTCATGTTCCAGCAATTATGTTTGTTTAACAAAGTCCTATTCATTAAGAGACACCGTCCTTTGTGAAGTGAATTTTTCATGGTAGTGGTAATCGCATTTGTGCGTGACACTCACAGTGATAATCGTGGCTTTGTGCTGCTTTTATTTATTTATTTACTCTGTTTATTTGTTTGTTTTTCAGAACGGAGTCTGTGGCTGAGAAAATGCTCACAAATTGGTTCACTTTTCTGCTATACAAATTCCTCAAGGTAAATCCGTGTATGTGTGTGTGTATATATGTTGGTACCACATATTCTGGTCTGGGCAGCCTAAATGTAATGATTAAGAATCAACCATTAAAATTGCTGAAGAATATTCAGATTAGCAGTTGGCCAATATGCAAAGAAAAGAGATCAGTCACCTTCAAGGTCATTTGGCACATGCACTGTTGAGCACAGAGGAATCAAGTGAAGTCCTGCAGGAGCATTGGCAGTGATTCACTGCAGGTGTTTGACAGAGAGTGTGTGCGTGTGTGTGTGGCTTGTGTATGAATATGTGTAGGTGTGTATGTACATCTGTATGTTAGTGTGCCTGCATGCACTTTTAATCAAAGAGGGTTTAAAGTTAGCCTAGTCTTGCTGACTTCAGCGTTTTTCTGTTCCTGTAATGAGACAGTCGGCTTAGCAGGTGATGCTCAATTCTACATATAGCACTGTGGCCGTCAGCACCACCGTGGTCCTCTCTAGCACTTGTCATTAATCTCTTAATAAACACATCTGCTGCAATCAGAAGTCTACAGAAATTTCCTGAATTCTGGAATGTACAAAGAGGCAATAAATTCTGGAAGTCAAGGCTGTTTTGTCCAGTCTGGTTTAACGGATTAGACCTGAGTGAATGAAGCCGAAACATCACTCGAGAGCTTCATTATTCATTTAAGCTCAAATTGGACTCTACTGTAAGAGAAGGACTTTATTGTGACCTCATCTATGCAGAACCATAACATTATTACTGTAGTCACAGCACATTGATTTGAGTATTACTGAACAGTGCTTGACCAGCTGCCCAGACCACTAGTCGGTTTTACAGTCCATTTCTTATTTCAACAAGCATATTTTGCCCAAATTCAGCTAGAGACACTGCACTTCAGCTTAATTTCTAGTTCAGGGATCTTCAACAGGGGGTTTACCAATTGTTGTTTGATCTTTTGTGTTTTTTTTTACATTTTCTTTTTTTTTTTAAATAGTTAACAACCTAAATGTTTCATTGTCCCTGCCACATTAAAATGTATGTAGTAAAATTAAACCAATGTTCAGTAAAAATAAAAATTATTTATATTATTTTAATGGCTTTGTGATGTAAATGTACAGATGTGGCCATTAAGAATGCACATGTTTTCCTACGGCATGCCGCAATGTGTCATAATCATAACAAAATTTTAAGCCAGGCTAAACATGCAACATTTTTTACAATATTTAACAGTGGGTCCCAGCTCTGTCTGTCCACCAGTGATCGAGTTTAACTATTACTGAAATCCATATGACTGATATTGTTGCGTCAGTTGAAATTGACACACTAGTGCCACAACTGTAAAGCTCCTTTCAAAATGTCTATTACTGTTACTGAATGAGAGAATGGCAGCCCACATTCTCTGTAGGTTGTTGGTGTGAAATTTAAGCGAGTGAAAGTGTCTTTTTTTCCTTGTGAAGGAGTGTGCCGGGGAGCCCCTCTTCTCTCTTTTCTGTGCCATAAAGCAGCAAATGGAAAAAGGCCCCATCGACTCTATCACCGGAGAAGCCCGCTACTCACTCAGTGAAGACAAGCTCATCAGACAGCAAATTGATTACAAGACTCTGGTAAGGCTCTGAACCACAGCGTGGATGAAGAAAGGAAAGAGGAGCAGTTTTGGAGGGATAGAGAAGGAGAGGAGTAAATAAAATAGGAATGAAGAAAAAGACGAGGATAAATGGGTGAGAAGGAGGCTAAGGAGCGTGAAAGTATCCAGAAGCAGACAGGTGCGGAGGTAGATAAAAGGGTAAGGTAATTTGTTTGGGTTGACGCAGCATGCAATGCCCACAGTCTTCACGCCTGACAGGGAACATACAGGCTTGTTATGACCTTTGACCTTTGACCTTTGTCTGCTGTCTTGTGGTGATTGGCAGTGTTGTGTTTGGCTGGCCACTGTGACAGGCATGAGCTAAGCCTGTGTTGTCAGGGCTGCACGTATGCCAGGACGGGCTGTTTACTGGGACTGCACATCAGGAGGGTAATCTGTATTCTGTGTGAAACTAAGAAACGAAAGAGGAGGAATGTGGCGAATAGTGTCATCGCTTGGCATCCGACCCATTCCTTTGAATACCGCACTGATTTGATGACTGTAGGAGCCGTTTCAGCTTCATCATTCTGTCCTCACTTCCAAAACACTTAAAAGGCTGCAGACTCACCACAATACAAACCACTACCAATAGCATATTCTCCCTTCCCTAGAAAGATATTGACGACATTTTCCAGTCAATTAATTTCTTACACAATAAGATATGATTGGTTATGTTATACTGACCAATCAGCATCCACAACATTTTAGCACTGATTTGAAATTCTTCATACTATTTTTATTTCTTCTTCTACACATATTTCCTGTAATAACTTCAGGGCACCTAGATACAGATCTGGATTAAAGTTTGGTTTTGTTTTCAATGCAAAAGCTTTTCTGACAGTGTTTTTTAGTCCAAGAAAGGGCTTAGCGCTGGCCTTTAATGTTTAGAGGTTATTCTGTGGGGAAACACGCTCTATCCTTTCTAAAGGTCTGACAAAGCCTTTCCTTACAGCCCACACACAGTGCATTTAATTGTATTGATTCTGGTTTTGGTCCTTCAGGAGAGTCCATTATACTACTGGACTGTAAGTAAATTAGCTATTTTGCAGTGTGTGGGTATTTTATCATAACAGATGCCAACAATGGCCTTCACAGCCTTTATATACCAACTATGAGCTATGCAATTACATCTGATGATGATGACAGTACCATTGGTGGCGTTAATGACGGCTATCATGGGAGACAGAGAACCTAACAGGAACTAAGATGAGGAAAATTAGTGTGTTAATTGCATACATTTGCAGGCTGAGGTGAGTGAGGTGACGGCTCCCTCAGGGTGGCCAATGGGCTTTTACATTTGCGCCGTTACACCTGCTGACTACGTTCACTAAAGCGCACCTTTACAGATTTGACTAGACAACTGTCATCCATTAAAGTACAATCTTTTAGGTGTTAAGCATAGATCCTAGATCAGTCACTATGGCCTCAGTAGATGTTTACTGCACATGTTACTCTTCATATAGCTTGGTTAAACCTTTTAACAGAAATTTGTTCTCATGATTCTTCGGCTCTCATACACAGATGCATTTTAGCATTCTTTAAACTCTCAATACATTTCAAATCATGCAGAAAGATCATTTTACAGCCACATAAATATTCATGTGTCTCCCACACGTGTGCTAATTGGTGTAATTTTGTTCTGTGTTGTGTAGGTGGTGAACTGCATGCATCCAGACAATGAGAAGAGCTCAGAGGTGCAGGTGAAGGTGCTGAACTGTGACACTATCAGCCAGGTGAAAGAGAAGATCTTGGACGCCATCTACAAGAACGTCCCCTACTCGCACAGACCAAAAGCCTCTGACATGGACCTAGGTATGACTAACATTATGCTAACATTAGATTCCTTTACCCTTTAAGATCTGTTTTCCTCATCAGCCCTTCATTTGTTCTTAGACAGGAGATTCAATGTGTGAATCAATGACATTGACTTTTGTGGAATGATGGGTCAAATGAAGGTGATTGGTGCTCATTATATCTATATCGGCCTGTCTCAAAATCTGTTATTTGACACTTGACAGACAGGGTCCAAGGGCATAATCATGATAGAGGTTCCAATAATAAAGTCCATAAATTGCCCCTTATGGGATTCGAACCACTGACCGTGGGATTATTAGCCCAATTCTTTAAAGCCCGGTACACACCAAGCCTACGGTCGGCCGTTGGGCAGTTTTTGTTCGTCGGCCGACTAAGTTTTCTCAGTGTGTTCCGCACCATCGGCTGAAGTTGGTCCTCGTCTGCTTTTTTTCGGCCGATTTGACATGTTGAATCGGTGTCGGAGCTCGTCTGATCATTCTGATTGGCTATTCAGCTGGTGAACCAGTGTGCGAGAAAGGCGCAGAACAGACGTGTTACTTGGCCGTCGAGTGTCGGCTTGGTGTGTCAGGGCAAATTTGGACCCAGACGCTGCCGACGTGAGCAGACCTCACAGTCTGCTTTCGTCGCCACTAGTTCGTCTGCGTCGGCTTTGTGTGTACCGGGCTTTAAAAACACTCCACTAGCAAAGACAGTTGGCATTCGCTTTTTATCCAAAGAAACATGAGACAAAGCAGGGTCAATGCACCTATACTGTACCGAAGTGTACACAATCACATAATGCCAGCTGAGGATCCGTGTCTCCTCTGGAATTTGAACTTCAAACCTTTGGAACTACAATTATGTTGTACACACACCTTCCATCTCCAAATTGCACATTTTGTTATTTGCCAGACACTTTCTTATCCAAAGCCAAAAGCTTACAATACACTAATATCAAAGATGGTCCAAGATACCCCTTTTCTGGGTTTAGTCTTGATCAGCAGTGGTAGAACGTACAAGTAAACATTGATTTCAAAGAGCATAAAGTTCATTAGAGATGCCATAACTATAAAGTTCATCAGTCCTGGTTTGTAGAGTTTGAACTGACAGCCTATTCATTTACAACCACAACACTTTAATAACTAAGCTCTTCCCGCCCCCCTTGCATGTGTTGAACATGCATGCTGATAAACAAATATCAGCTGTGACAGTATGTGAGTTTATTTATACACACTTAATTGACAGGTGGGAGCATCTCACAGGTACTGGGAAAAAATTGGTAGGCTGATCCGTGCAGATCTATTTTTCCACAAATTCCAAATGAGAATCTGATTGTTTATGCTGTACACTGCTTCCACACTATTTTAATTATTTTTTTAGCATATTTCTCAAGTCATAGCCTAACGCTAGTCTATCCATAAGGGATTAGGACCATGATAAGTGAAGAAATAATTTTACCCTCTTTGACAGTCTCTCTTGTGTAAAATGCTTTTATTGGCCCCGGAGGGCGAGCGTGTTGTTTTATTATTGTTTTATTAGGGGGGAGAATTGGACGATGTCTATGGGACTGTGTGTGAGTGTGTTGTAAGATAAAGCAATGGGCGTCCCTGGTTGAGAGGAGACATCTCGGCATTCCGTAAACGGATCTCAGGGTCTCCTGAGCCCCAGCACACTCTCTGGCCCTGATCCGGGGGCCAGATAAAGATAATGGGTAATAGGAATGAGGTAGCCTCCATCTCCGCAATCCCTCTGAGACAGATTGGACCGGAGTGTTTCTGTCCCTTGCCTTTGTTTTTAATTCTCTCTGTCACAGTTCCCTGAGGGCAGGTAAGGAGGGACGGAAGATAGAGGGAAAGAATGAGAGAGTGATGCAGACAAATCAGTGCACTTCAGCCCATCTCAGTCTCTATTTTAACAATCTCTTTGGCTTTATTCTATATCCAGCTACATCCTGCTGTTCTTGCTTTCAGCCCTATTTTATTGTCATTTCTATTCTGTCCTTTTCGTTTCACTTTTAGTCTTTTATGAAGTTTTTAGGTTTTCTCACCTTTTTTTTCTCACATCATTTTCTCAAATGCGGAATTCGTGGCCTAATGGTTAGAGAGTCGGACTCGTAATCCAAAGGTTGCGAGTTCGAGTCTCATGTCTGGCAGGAAATGTAGGTGGGGGGAGTAAATGTCCAGCGCTCTCTCTACCCTCAATACCATGAGTGAGGTGAGACCCTTGAGCAAGGCACCGAACCCCCAACTGCTCCCCGGGCGCCGCAGCATAAATGGCTGTCCACTGCTCCGGGTGTGTGTTCACTGCTGTGTGTGTGCACTTTGGATGGGTTAAATGCAGAGCACGAATTCCGAGTATGGGTCACCATACTTGGCTGTATGTCACGTCACTTTTTTCACTATCATTCTTTTATTCTTTTCGTTTGTTTTTCTTCTAGTTTTCTTTTTCTTTTAGCTTCTATTCTTCCCTCTGTTTACTTTTCTGTTTGCGCTTCAAGTCAAGGCTCATTTGCATGTTTATAGACAGCACTTTAGTGAGATATAAAACAATGGTCGGGCCTCTCCTGGAGATTTGAAGTTATTCTCATCACCCAGAGGCATGTTTCATCATCTTGCCTGTGATTGCTGTTTTGCCTTTCTGGTTGGGATCAGAGTGAAAGATAGCATTAGGCGGCGTGAAGAGGCCTCACTCCTCTAGCGTTCCAATCATACATTCATTTGCAGTGGAGGGGAGTTAAAAAAAAGAATGAGAGAGACGTCTCTCTTGTTCCTGGCCATGTTATCTGTACATCACATTGCAAAGGGATGTGTTTATTTCATTCAGCACTGATTCCCATCGCATCGCCGTTTTACGTTGCTGATTTTGCTGAGGCTGCAGACAATGGCTGGTGGGGAGGGTGGGAGAAAATCTTTGAATTTTGTTGTGCATCTCTAGTGAGCTCAGTAACTCACTTAATGCGGTCGATCGGGGCCGTTTGGGCTCAGAATGCTCGACCCACTACAGATGAAAAAGGAAGTGGCTTTCAGCAGTGGCTGTAATCATGCCCATCGATCCACTGGCCACGAAGGCCCGGCTCTCTAACAAAGGGCAGAGGGGATTCATTTACCTTTCCTTTCCTTCCTCCCTTTCTCAAATGCTCCTTCACGTACCCTTATTTTCGCTCTCGTTTTTATTTCTTTCTCCTGCTCTCTCTCAGTATAGACTTTGTCCCTTGCCTCTTTTTTTCTATTGTTCCTTTTCATTTTTAAGTTTAAAAAAAAAAAAAAGTAATTTTTTAGCTCCACTTTTTCTTTCAAAGCTGAAGAGAATAATTTTTAAGATTACTGTATACTATAAATAGCAGAATATTTATCATCACAATAGGTGTGTCTGCTTGAATGTGAAAGTTTAAAGTGGCATTGTGCATAGAAAATATTGCTTGGACAAAAACGAAAGAAAAATAATTGCTGTGGTTTGCTAAAGTTTTTGTGTTTGGAATACTTTCTATGTCCAATTAATATTCCGAGACAACTATACAAGTTATTTCACTCTGTAAACAGTTAATATCTTTAATCAGAGATTAAAGGAAATTATGGGTTTTAATGTAAGATTCCGTGTTCATCTACATACATATTTTGTAAAGCTGCACTTTCAAAATTACTTTGAGTATTAATCACTTGATGTTGTTATTGTATTCTTGTTGCAGAGTGGCGTCAAGGCAGAGTAGTACGAGTCATCCTTCAAGATGAAGATGTTACGACAAAGATTGAGGGTGACTGGAAAAGACTCAACATGCTGACTCACTACCAGGTAATATCCTGTGTATGCAGTATACACGACCAGACACGTTTCCAGGTAAACTTATTCCTGTAACGAGGTGTTCCGTTTTAGATTTTTATACAGTCAGAGGTCCAAGACATGAATGCTTCAGAAGGGGTGCATTCTTTCTTCTTTCTATCATCCCTACAATCTACTTCAGGGCTTCTTGTGAGAAAAATTGTTAAAGGTTGTTTGCTGCTTTAGACTGAAATCTTTTTCAGTTAGTGAGTATAGAAGGATATCTGCTGTCACAAAAGATTGTTTTGAGCCTTTGAAATCTATCTTAAATCAGAAGGAGGACGAGCAATTGTACCTGCTGGTTTCTATTTAAAGCAGCATCTCCAGATGTCCCAGTACATTTAATCTGACAGCAGTGGGATGCAGGTGCAGGTGGATCTGTAGCTTGACACCCAGGTTAGATGATCTAGCTAATGACTTTTGATAAACAGCTCTCTGCGTGATGTGAGTTTTGGCGTGGGCTTTCAATAATAGCGCAGATTCTGACAGAGTAACTAATACTGGAACAAAGAGATTTGAATGCGAGATGAATGTCTTCTATGAAGCTCAGAAGTGTAATGTTCTATTTGTGTTCGTCTCAGATGCAACAAGGAATCTTTATGAGGTGATTAGCACAAAAAAAGGATGAGCAGAGAAAAGATAATCTGTGATGGTAATTGCTTTTGGTTGGTGTGTCTTAGTTGATCTAGTTTAGGGAAACACTGTTAACATTCATTGGATCTCAGCCCTATCGAACACTTTTATGCCCCTATTGACCTCTATAATAGGGTGCAGTCAAGGCACCTTCAGGTCATTTAGAAAAACTAATCTGACTGACAGATCTTCAACGTGGTGGACAGGGACCATCGAGTTTCAGGGGTCAGGTATGGCAATGCTGTCTCAGCAGGGGACTGATAAAATCGGTCTATCTGCAATTATATAAACACTCAAAATGTGAGAACTGGGAGGGGCAGTTTAGGGTGGAGAGGAAACAGGCGGCACTTCATTACGGTGTAAATAATTTCCTCCATAAGCCGCCCTCCAAATGAGCTTTTCGGGAGAGAGGAGTCTGCACAGTACTTAAATTAAATGTCACAGGGCGGCGCATGGGTGTAGGGCTGCAAGCGGCAGGATGGATTAGCTGTTGATTGGAATCGGAGATGAGATAATGAAGACAGACGTTAATTCATTTTCAGTCGGGGAGGGCATGCTATCCTTGACAAAAAGCTATCAGAAACCCTAAGCCTGTTAGAGTTGCTGAAGAGGGGGAAGAGACCTTCCTTGAGCCCCGTAGCATCTTCCATTTCTTCATTTATGTCCTTGCACCACATATGTGTTCATAACTGACTTCCTTTTCATTTCTAATAGCACCCAATTCCCTTGTTTAGTCTAGTATACAACATGAAAAGTCATACAGTGTCACACTAAATCATTAAGGATCCTTTGTGCATTTCGAATGTATATCTCAAGTCATCTTTGATACTTTCCTCCAAATCGAGGTGCTACAAATGCATCTGGCTCTGACATGAATTCTTTGATGTCTTCTTAGGAAGCTTCACATTGGGTTGTGTAAGCCCCATCTCGGATATCTGACATGTCTGAATGCTATCAGGAACACAGAGACTCTCTTAAAGCGTAAACTTGCCCGCAGAGGAAAGATAAAAGAGAAAATCTCTGCTGTTTTCTAAAAAGCCCCTTTTCAGGGAAATATAGCCCTTGTTTGAAGTCTCCTTTCACACAGTCATTCATCTATACTGAGGTGTAAGAAATATGTTTGATTCTGTTGAAGTTTGGACAGCTGTCCTCATGGGCCGCTGCAGTAAACGAGGATGACTTCATGTCGAGTTTGTCCGAGGAGAAAAGAGGTTAAGGGTGTAAGAATAATGTCCTAATGGTCGGTGAAGCTCATATTCTCCCTTCTGCTGTGGTTTGGGTCCCCATGCAGTTCTGAGCCCACATCATCTAGATCTACACAGTCACCTCAATTAACCCTGTAAGTGCCGCAGGCATCCAATGGCAAATTATGTGGATGGAGGGATGTGTGGTTGGGGAGTAGAGGCCCCCATGTGTTAATTGAATTTGGCTTGCTAAGGCTTATTGTGGTTAGCAGTTGCTGAGGCATATAGTTAAATAGCCCGACCCATCCCACTGGAAGGGACTTATTGAAATGGAAGCAGATTATCCCATCCCATCCCTCACTCATGCGGTTTAACATTTACCTAGATCGGAAATAAAAGATTTTTAGACCAATGAACCAAACTCTATGCAACCATTAAGGTGCTGAAGACATCATACTTGTTTTTTAAAGAAATGTTGTGTACGAAAATCTTTGTTTTTTTTTTTTGTCCGCAGGTGCCTGATAATGCTGTGGTAGCTCTCGTACCAAAGCAGGTCACCGCATACAACTCTGTAAACAATTCCACTGTCTCCAGAACCTCTGCTAGCAAATATGGTTTGTGTTTCTCAACTCCTTTTCTAATTCTAAAATGCATCCATATATCCGGGGGGGGGGGGGGGGGGGGGGACATACGGCACACTATATAAAAAAATAATCAACTGACTAAAGTTTCTACAGCAGGATAGGGTATCATTCCACCTGAGCTGCATTAAGAACAGAAAAGGAGTTTAAAAAACAGTCTTGCCATCTCACAGGGAGGTAAGAGATGTTAAATGTGTAGCGTCTCAGCCACTCACAAAAGAGAACAGGAACGAAGCTCAAACGGAATTACGTGGAGAGAGCCGAGATAGTCTGGCAGCATACAAAGGTAAAAGCAGGGAAAATGAGTCTCTTTGCACTTGACTTCCCTCCTGAGACTCTGAATCCATCCCTGTCATTCTCCCGCCATCAGTTCCTCGTACGATTGGGTCTAATAAAGCGCAAGATCAAAGCTCAGGGCTGTCCGAGCACTCCCCCTACACATCAAATAGACCATTAATATCATCTCATCTCCATATACTTTCCTGCACTCTAAATGAGCCTTAAAGAAGAGAGAGAGCGAGTGTGACAGATGGGAAAGATAGAAAGAAAATGCCATACATCACTTCACTCTTTCAGAATTAGGTTCAAACGACATTGAGGTTCTTCTAACAGGTTCAGCAAGAGACACGTTTTGAAACACCTGGAAAGACATTTTGTGAGACCTTTGTGAGGCTGCTTATTAATTAGATCTCTACCAAATATAGGCTACGTTCACACAGTCAGTGCTTATAATGAACAATTTGTGCTTCAGACAACTAGATTGGTTCATACAGCATATGTCAACACTCACTCTCAAAATTTGGTCAAGTCTTGAATAGCCACACCGAGATCAGTGCCAGGGAAAGAAATGCAAATATACATGCGCAGTATCATTCCTTGTTTGTCATCCTCTCTGTTCTTCTTTTCCTGAAGGTGTTATTGTCTTTCTTTATCAGGATCCTCCTCCTCTTCTCTCTCTCTGCTTCTTTACCCTGGAGAGATTGATTTCTGTTGCATCTGCCACTGTGAACCGTTTTTTTATCTTACCAAATCAGGCCTTTGCCAATCAATTTTTTTTCACACTGTGTAAACATTCATTGAGCTCTTGTGTTTTTTTAAATGTCATGGCTGATCTCTCCCTATTGGCTGAAGCATGAATATTTCATCTGGCCTGACACCTGTTCGATTTTGTGTCCGCCAAAGTGAGCGAACGCGCACGTTCGCCAGAGAGAAAGTGCACAAGAGAGCAAGGGATGAAAAATTAAGCATCCATACGTTCTAAATGATTCATATCCAATCTCGAGTACTGCACAACAAAAGGCAATGTGTTTTGTACAGATAGGAACAGATTTGAACAGCTGCATGGGACATTTGTCAGCAAGGAAGATTGAGGAGGAACCGCAATCTGATGGGTCTTTGTCTTTTTCACTCCAACAGAAAACATGATCAAGTACACGGGCAGTCCGGACAGCCTGCGTTCCCGCACACCAATGATCACACCTGACCTGGAGAGCGGTGTCAAGGTGTGGCATCTGGTGAAGAACCATGAGCATGGAGACCAGAAGGAGGGAGACCGTGGAAGCAAGATGGTCTCGGAGATCTACTTGACTAGACTGTTGGCCACCAAGGTAAGCTGTGCCACCATGTTTAATATTCCAGCCGTTAGACACATGCCAGAACAGATCTAATCCTTCCTGAAACATGCAAAGCTTCTAGAATGAGATCAAATGGCAAGATTGTGGAGTTAGTGATTGTCGCAAGAGGCCACAGTGTCAATTGGTTCATGTTTAATGCTGTTTGCTCCAAACTCCAGTTTGTCTGTTTTTTTCCATTAGTTTCACACTGACAGACTTGACGTCACAGCATCAGCAGAGCTGGTAAACAGGCACTTGTTTTGGTTTGAATACAGATCTCTCACTACCAGAAAAGCATAGTGCTTCAAGGACATCAGGAAGCTGAAGAAATGGAATAGAAGGTTTAGTTTGATTAAGTAGGCATCACTATTACTAGATCATTGTTCAAATCTGTAACCCTTAGAATTGTACTTTAGCACTCAAGTTATCTTACACTTTAAACCTCAAAACAAATAACTGGAAGATCCACAAAGAGATTCACAAAAAAACAACACAGTTGTGATTTAGTGTTTGGTTAAACTTGGATGTGAAAGCCCTGTCCATGTTTTCTTAAAGGCTGGGAAACTGAAGTACTGGCACAGAAATCTGCTTTTTGCAGAACTGCATGTGTCTGTGATTCTGACCATCAAGAAACATTCCTGATGTAACCAAGCAGGAGTTTTTTTCAAACACATGCACAAATGCCCTAGTGATTACCCTACTCCGCTTGCAGACCGAGTGTCATATTTTTAGATGGATTATTTCTGTGAAATAACCAGTTTATCGCAGACACCATCTCTCTTGGTGAAAAATGATTGGTGTGACAGCACAGTAATTGACTGTTTGGCTTTCACCCCTGCGATAAATACCAGTGATCTGCCTGGGGTGCTGACGCTTTCAGCATTCGGTCCATCAGTGTCTCTGAGGATGGGTGAGCTTTACCTTTTTCCATCTCCCTCCATTATGCCAGGCTTTATTTAATCTTTCTTCCTCTACCGTTCTGTCTTCTGCACTTTTCCCTCCTCTTTCTGTTTGCAATTACACAAATGTTCTTTCCTCACCTGTCCGGAACGAGATCACTTGAAGTTTAATGCTTCTCCGACTGCCTGCCTGTGTCTGATAGCATGCTTTTAAGTGCGCTATAATGACCAGGTACATTTCAAACGCCTGCAAATAGCCACTTTGGTTTCTGGGCGACTAATGATGATGTCAGTCGTCACACAGGATGACACCTGTCAGAACCCTCGCAGCCATCCCTGTTGCCAGCCTCCTGCAGCTGTCGCTGCATTGATACAGGGCGCGAGTGAGAAATATGTATTTTCATCTTCATAGGGAAAAGATAAGCTGTCAGGGATCTGGGACACAGTAGAATTATTGTCGTGATTGTCAGCTAACGGGATTTTTTTCTTCTTCCCCGTCGACTCTTGCTGTCTGCTCAAACGGAAATAAGATTTTGTGTGCTGTGCCTTATGCACACCTCATCCGGATGCGAAGCCGGTGCTGGCTGCGAAATACGGGTAGCGCTTTTTGATACTTTCCTCTCTCTCTTTCGCTCTCTCTCTCTTCTGTGCATCCTATCAGTTCTTTCATTACAAGTGGATTAGATTCTGTCATCTTCTCTCCTTCTTAGACTCGCTGCCATTAAATCAAATTAGG
Organism: Barbus barbus; assembly: GCF_936440315.1. Taxonomy (NCBI): domain Eukaryota; kingdom Metazoa; phylum Chordata; class Actinopteri; order Cypriniformes; family Cyprinidae; genus Barbus; species Barbus barbus. The sequence continues at coordinate 16,648,939 of NC_136717.1, forward strand.
GTCAATGGTGCGGGGTGGACGTTAATCCATCCGCACAAAGCAGCTTAGGCAGAATCGCTATCATTACGTGATATTAAAGGTGAACTTCAAAGTAACACTTTCACTATCAAAGAGCTTGATTCAGGAACGCTGGTTTCATTGGTGGGATTACTGACAGATGGCCCACAAATACTCATAAACACAGATAACTGTTCTGAGGAACACAGCAGCTCATGTCATTGCTAAACATCAGGTCCATGCAGGGTCTTCATTTATGGCCTGCCTCTGTAATGCTGATATCACCAGAGTGTTTGTCATTTAAATAAAGCATAGGACAGAGTGAATTGGATGGGATGGATGGAAATTAACCCTGTTCTCCATTGATTTGTGGTTCCTCAGGGCACTCTACAGAAGTTTGTGGATGACCTGTTTGAGACCATCTTCAGCACAGCACACAGAGGAAGTGCCCTTCCTCTCGCTATCAAGTACATGTTTGACTTCCTGGATGAGCAGGCTGACAAGCACAACATTCACGACCCTCACGTCAGACACACATGGAAGAGCAACTGGTAAGAGGCCTCATACGCACATATTATATAATTTTGAATAATATGAAAAGTAGGTCCAAAATAGGTCTATATATGATACAACATAAATTAAAATGAAACTAAAAGCTATGAATGAAATGAAAAACTATACTAACAGACTCATAAAAGCAGATACCTTGACACTGCTACTAATGTAGCTGTAACCATGGACATCACCATGGAAATGAGTATGAGAGAAATTAATAACGCTCGTTTCCAAATTAATTTCACCCAACCAATTTAGAGGCACGTCCCCATGGTGGAAGGGGGTTGTGGGGGTTAAATAAACAACTAGCAGATCGAGTGAGAAAGGAAGAGGGAGTGGAGTGGATGAGAGGGGAAAGGAAAGCTTGGCATTACATTTAATGAGTGGTAATCTATCATTAGCCTCTGCCAGCGTCCCATCACGCACCACCCCAAAGGGATATGGGGGATGAAGCGATGATATTGATGTGAGGGCACGGCAGGGGGGCGGTGGGTACAGTCCCTCTTTGCTCTGTTTTATAGACCTAATTTCTCCCCCTCTCCCCCCGCAGTGTGTTCCGGGGCCATTTGAGAGCCTTAAGTGTTTTTGGAGAGCACAGAGGGTCACTCTTGCATTGCACATTAATGGAATCGTTCTCACAAAGAGTGGAACGTTAAATAGCGATTTATCATCTCACACTCATCGCCGGGCATTACAGCCCGATGCCACTGCAGCGTCTGTGATATTTTTTAATGCATGTGAGAGGGTCTTCTACAGGACTAATGCACTGCTACCCAGCTTTTTGCTGACAACTAATGTCTCTCACAGAGAATGAAATAGCTCCATTTTCAGATATTGTGCACAAAACAACAGGCTCAGCTTTATTGGTACCGCTAGATGTGCTGCTGCCACCACACAGGCCGTTAATTGGACCAGAGCCGTGGGTGCGGCATATTTGCTGTCTGTAGAGGATTTTAACACTCTAAAGCTAAATGCTTTTGGCCATGAAAGCACAGGCATAATCACTATTTTGTTTACAGCCTGTTAGTGTTTGCTCATCAATTCTCTTTACCAATTATTATTCTTGAAGTGAAATTATTTGTGCAGGGTGCAGTGAGGGGTTTCTCGTTTTGATTGATTTTGCAAATGAGAGACTTCCAGACAATCCAGATGGCAACTTAAGATGTCCAAGTCTCTTCCTTATCCTCTTATTTGAATGTGTCCTACACAGACAAACACTTCTTTAATATTAATGGCGAGAATAACAGTCTAGACTGGCCAAATCGAGTATTTCAGCAAAAAAAACGTTAATCTTATTCATTTACCACCCATAATCAAGCACATTTTAACCTTTTTAAGAGCTATTTTAAAAACAGATTTTTGACCATCTGATTCACATAGATTAGGCGAATATAGTGCTAAAACAATGCATAAAGCAAATGCAAATTAACACTGCTATCAGTGGGTGCAGTTCTTTCTGTGTGAATCCCATAAACATCTAGACTGACTTTTATCAAACCCAAAAGGATTCATTCAAACAAATCACAACCTAATGATGGATTCCCCAGTTTTGTTACAAATCTCTTCTTCAAATGCATCAAAGGAAGCCTCAAGCATCAGATCTTTAACCAAAGCCAGGCAGAGATGGATTACTGATGGACGAGGCTCTTGTGAATCATCCATCATGCCATTGTCTATCTTGTGACTGGGCGAGGATTGGGCGGTACAGCCTGTCAATCAAAGTAGAAGTTGTCAATGCAGAGATACAGATAATCAAAGCAGTTTGTTTGATGTAGTTAAATTAACTCTCTTTGTTGAGCTACTCAAAATGTAGATGACCAAAATGAATGCTATTGCTTTAGTTTTGAAGGGGCATTCAGACCGACAGTGATTTGTAGCAACAAACAACTGTACGTCATTGTTTTCAATGAGTTGGAAACAGTGACAATGCAGCATAGTTAATTCAAAAAAGTTAAACTATGCAAATGCTCAGTGGTGCATTGCAGCAGCTACCAATGTGCTATTCTTCTGATGCCGTTGCATACTTTAGTCAAGCTGAGATGCATTATACATTATGCTATTATACATACAGACACTATGACTAGTCGATTGATCCAAATTGCAGTCACATTCAGGGTTGTTCAGCTATTTTTTGTTGGTTATTTCAGTAGGATTCCACACAATCGGGAAGATTTTCCCATGCGGATTTCACAAATTGGTCAACATGGTGGACCTTTCTTGCCTGTGAAATTTGGCAGAAGTTTCACTGAATTTTGATGATGTGACCGCACATTTAAATCCTGTAGAATTAGGTTCACCTCAATTAATTTCACCTGACCTCAAATGCATTTCTAGATAAACCTCACTAATCAACTAGTTCAAACATTGAGATACACAAGACATTATTTTAGGCACTTTATTGGACATAAAGCAATGGTTCCCTACTACATCAGAACCATTTCGCGCGTTACAAATATTTCTACCTTTACACAAAAAACAGACAGAAGAAACCCAAAATACTGACAGAAGAAAGTGAGGCTTTTCCCAGAGAGGACTGCGCTGAGCTGAGTGCTATATTTAACTGGGATCTAGTCCATCCAGACATCATTCCCATTTCCCGATCCACTCACTCTCTCCGCTGAGAGCTCTCTAAAGTATGGCGCTTTAGACACAGCCTGCTTTTTGTTCTGTGCAGAGAATATGATCTTCACAGAGGTCAGCTGTGGCAGGTTTACGAGAGTGTCATCTCGTTGTTAAAGCATTGATATCCTTTTGATAGAGTGCAGATAATCCCAGTTGATTCTCTCTGATTAATTTGGGAGTCATAATACATGGTTTGCACTCCAAATCCTCTTTGGTGCAGTTGTTATTGTTGAATGAATTCAGAGGGCAACAGAGAGGAGGCTGCTATGGAAAAGCTTTTGTTGACTGTTTTCTCTCTCTTTTCCTTTGATGCAAAATTTCACTGCAGTGTCCTTTCTTATTCCCTCGTCTCCTTTCTTCAGTTTTTGTTATCTAAGACAAAACTAAAGCTGTCTTGAAAACTAATGAGAACTCTGCAGTTTCAGACACAAGCACACAAAGTCCCAGACCAAACAACATCTGGGACCCTCGAGACGTGCACGCACACTCCTAAGGCCTAGGCTAAGTTGATTTCATTTTAGCACAAATGGGCTGGGGTATAAAGTGGCCTTGTATACGTCTATTGTTTTGGACAGGTGCACAATTGCAAGGCAGCACTCGGATACAAACAAACTAATATGAGATGTATTAGTAAAGCTCTCTGAGTTTGGCGCAAATACTCATGGTGCCATTTCAGACTGGAAAATTTTTCTCTACACATCTAAATTAAAATAATTTAATTTATCAATATCATTCCAGTATATATTCAATATGTGTTTAGATCATTTAAAAGCTGTCTGTGGTTTCATGAAGCCACTGCTTCCTGTTCCAAAACTGCTTTCTTGTGCATTAAAAGAGCTTTTGAAAATAGAATGCCATTAAAACATTCTCTGCTCTCCACAGTCTACCTCTACGGTTCTGGGTGAATGTGATCAAGAACCCACAGTTTGTGTTCGACATCCATAAGAGCAGCATCACGGACGCCTGTCTGTCTGTGGTGGCGCAAACCTTCATGGATTCCTGCTCGACGTCAGAGCACCGCCTGGGCAAAGACTCCCCCTCTAACAAGCTGCTGTATGCCAAGGACATTCCCAGCTACAAGAGCTGGGTGGAGAGGTGAGCAAGAACATTTCTATGTTTATAAGTGATTGAACAGACAAACCCAAAGACTGTCAATCACGGTATCTGGTGGACCACCACAGCCTGACAAACCCATATCAGAAAAAGTAGACCATGCGCTTTGCATGGTTCTAAGGTCTTAGAGTGAAGCGATTGGGTAGAAACTGCTGCATTGTTTTAATGTATGTATGCGTGTGTGTGTGTGTGTGTGTGTGTGTGTGTGTGTGTGTGTGTGTGAGGGAGAATGATAGACTATATGTAAGGTGCACTTGTGAATGTTTTTAATCAGAGGAGATGCAAAGATACAGTGTTTGTGTGGGTATCAGTGTGAATAAAAGCCCAGTATTTTATGTCCTGCAGGTATTGTGTGTGTGTGTGTGTGTGTGGCTGCTGGTAATCAGACTGAAGTGTGTTGTAGAGCTCCAGGATGATGAATTGCAGCTCTATTGTAGTTCAGTAGATCTTCTGGGTCTAGCCAACACTGCACCAGAGCAATTAGTCACTGTTTGGTGAGAGAGACAAACTTTTCTGCTTTTCCCACAATCCTCTGAGTCAGAAACTCTGCATTCAACAATGCCAAGAAAGGAGAATCATGGGTAAAAGCAGCTAAAGAACTCCATCTTCCTATATGCAATGACTGTAAAAAGCTGCTGCTGTCTAGTAGGTAGTTACTCTGTGACCGTTAATGTATGTAGTATATGCCATTCACATGGCTTCATGGTACTTCTCGTTAACAGTTTTTGGAATGCTATGAGTTTTAACATACTACTCTTTTTCCATACTGGCATTTTTCGCATACAATATAGTAGAGATTGTCTGACCCGACCTGATCCAACCCGAGCGGCAACAGTTAAATTTAGAGCCCAAACCCGACCCGAACTCAAATTTATTTATTTTTCCCACAACGAATAGCCAATTTAAAAATGTTGTATTTCACAATTGCATGCAACGGTCAGCCTAAATAAATACATCTAAAGTTATAGAATCATTGAGACTTGGCCAGTTCACAAGGCAAAAGAAAAAACATGAACCAGTTATGAAAGCTTATGAATATCAGGTGCAGCGGTCACATAAATTCTGCAGTTTTTGAATGGTTGTATACGACGAGGCGATAATTCTTCCACCGTGCAAATTATGGTAATTCTTGTCAGTTAAGGCTCGTTAGCATTCGGCCTGCTTTAAATCAGACACAGAGATGCAGTGTGGTAAAATCACACTGTATTTCGGGACACTGAAAAAGTATTTCGGGACCCGTGGGGCTCGGGTCGGGTCGGGGAGCAGACCTCTACTATATAGTATTGAATTAGGCATGATTCTATTGTTTTCTGCTCAATTCAGCACACAGTGCTGGTCTATTCAAGCCCACCGCCCTACAGTAAACAGCTCTGATAAAACTCATCAGCGCCGTGTGTCTCTGCTTATGCATGCTGACCCTCAGCCTCTGACTAACGTGTTTATTTGCCGTGAGGTATTAGAGGCTGCAGGAGGAGATGGCTAGCTGGCAGACGAGCGTGATGGGGAAAATGATAAGACTGTAATCATGCTGCCAGCTCACATTCACTACAAAAGAGCTGAGATAGAGAGAAAGCTCATTTTCATGTATTAGCTAATGTGTCACACATCTTTAAGGACTGAAATCATACTAAAACGTGCCTACTGAGGTGAGAAAAACCTGCTTTAATTATAGGGGCTGACATCGACATGTTTAAACCAGGTAAAATACGTTCTCAAAGATACATTCTTTGTTCTGAGTTACAGCTCTCATGTTGCTCTTTATTTGGTTGTTTTCGGTAATATTCTGATAGGTGACAAATCTGTGCGAATTGAGACGATCCTTTTATTTCCTTTTTGTCAGATGAATTGAGAAGAGAGAGTTACAGATTAGAGATGTGCACCATGCTGAGACTCTCTCACGCACACATACAAGACTGCAGGGCACATGAAGAGGGCCAGGCTAAAATTACCCAGCAAAAAAGACAGCAAGAAAAGCGAGTGAGTCAAGGACAGATGCTGAAGTGCTGCCTTTGAACCTTTCATGTCTTCATAAATGCAGGAGTTGATCTGTCTTAGGGGAAAGAGGTAAATCAGGCAGCGTTTGGTCAGGGTGTTTTTGGGGGAGAGTTAAATTCATTGTCGGGGTACCATGCCCTTGAGAACATATTCATATACATCATCTTTTTATAGGGTTCAAATGAAAAACCTAAAAATATCAGGTCTTATATTTATTATATAAGGTCAATTTATCATATAAGGCCATATAAGGTATATTAAAACTATATATATATATATATATATATATATATATATATATATATATATATGAAATATGTTAATTACAATATATATTATAATTCTAATCTCTATTCAGTTTATTTTTAAATGCCATTTCCAGTTCTTCATTATTATTTCTGTAAAATTCATGGTCATTCATTGGTCAGAAACTGTAACAACTCCGTATTTAGCCATTTGCAATACATGCACGATACGAGAGAATAACCAGCATGGACTCGTTCTGGCTGACGAACAGCTGACATTTAAACGTGGTATTAATTAGTGCCAGACGAGCTGCCAGTCATTAGCCTTGGGAAGGAGAGGACACAGAGAGAGAAGCTAAACTCTTCTAGGGGAGTGTACCTGTCACTGGAGAATAGATTCCTTTGGGAAGGCCATACCTGGAGATTACAAACCCTCACTATCTCTCTCGTTCAACACCATGCCATTCTCTCCCACTGATGCCCCATGGTGCATTGCAGCACGTACTTGCCACTCAAGGTCCTCACGGGAGCCTGAAACAGACACGCTCACCACCGGTTAGTCAGTCAATGTGTTGAGTCCAGGAGTTGGCATGGTGCAGGAATTAAAAATGTAAATGACCTGCCTTAATTAAAGAGTCTACAGAGCCGCTGCAGCTGCAGGTGAGAGTGACTGATTGCTTTTCTTCCACTCACTCACACGCACCAGCCACCCAAAGACAACAGATAGTGTTGCTCTGTTCCAAAACCTAGTGAGCTGCCTACAGAGACAGCATTTTAAGGCATCGTGGGTGCTCACCAGGCACGAAGGCTGTTCCAAAAGATAGGCATGTTAATTATACTGCCTCATAAGATACCCCGTAGCGTCACATGTATCCTCCATGAAAAGGCAATCCCAGAATGCATTGACGAGTTGAGTGGAAAAATCCAAGGTGGTGAATGAAGCAAGATAAATATGGATTACAATAACCATATTTCATACAAAATTAAAATTATGGATAAAAATGTTTGTGTGCACTGTTTATAAGCTTATTAGTGTATCACAGCATTAGCTTATCAACATGGTAACATCAAACACAATTGCAAATTTTGACGTTTCTAGAGTGTTCCAAATCACATACAGTATGACTGTTGCAATGCTGCCTACCATGGCAGTGGTTTTGGAAGAGTACTTGTATCTATATTAACGGTGTGCTTTTATATGCACATTTTGTTTTGGATGTGCTAGAGTGTTTAGTGTCAGCATATGCGTGGGACACATTTATTCAATATTTCCTGCATCCTATAGATTCTGCTGATCTCTGGAAAACTTTCAAGGACAGAAGCTCATTAAGACTCAGTCACTCGCAGCTGTACTGCCACAGAAAGTAAATGGCGAACTGATTGGAAGGGGCGTGAAAGCTCTCACTCAGTGCCAGAAATGACCCTGAAACATGCTATTCTTATTCTACATTAATTATAAAAAGACTTCATATAAACATGCCCTGTCACCTGTCCAAGTTCTAAATGTTCATTAAATAACCTGTGCTATTTCTGCTTCTCTACGTTCCTCTGCAGATATTACTCCGACATTAGTAAGATGTCTGCGATCAGTGATCAGGATATGAACGCATATCTGGCTGAACAGTCCCGTATGCACATGAACGAGTTCAACACCATGAGCTCCCTCAGCGAGATCTACTCTTACGTGGGCAAATATACAGAAGAGGTATGGACCTGTTAAATCGCCAAAATGCCTGTTAAGAACATGTCCAAGATATATTCTACCCAAAATAAGAACAAATAAAAGTGAGAAGTGCAGATGAGAGGATATATGTGGTTATTTGGAGGCATGTATAACTGATGTGTCATCTCCCTCTGGCAGATTGTGTCTGCGCTGGAGCAGGATGATGGTGCCAGGAAACAGAGACTGGCCTATAAGCTGGAGCAGGTGGTCGCCTTCATGAGCCTGGAGAGCTGAGGACCGCATTTCCCAGAGTGCACTGGGAGATCCATCAGAAACCGAGCCGTGCCTGAGTGAAGACCTGTCCATCTATCTCATCTCTTCTGTTTGCAATCTTCCCACAAAAACAAGCATTTGCATCATATTAGCTCTGCTTCCTAGAAGAGTAGAGATGGGAACTGGAGGGTGGGCGGAGGAGCCAAGGACTACATTATCCATGATGCAGTAGAGTGGGTGGCCTTCCGGCTCTGCTGTGTAGAGGAGGGGTGGCTGCCTATGAGTTCCACGTCACTGCATCCTCCATCCTTCTCCCTGACTGGAAAAGAAAAAAAAAAACATTTCTGTTGCCTTCAAAATTTAGCTGATAAGCAGAAATCATGATGTTTGCTGTCAATTTGTTCTGACTTTTATGACTAGGGTAGTGTACGACACTAATATAGAGTCCAGTTCATTGTAGTACCTTTATTAAACACTGAAACGCAAGACGAAAAATGGTACTGCATGCATCGGAAGAATGCAGTCCATTCGGGCCATTTCAAAAGACACAAAACACTTCGAGGACACTGAATTTACGGGACATGCAAGATCATTTATACGCTTTGATAAGAGAACAATCAAGCCTTGAGAATCCCGACTGCTTATTCTCACTTTGAAGACAGTGAGGTTTGTTTAAAACCCTCGGCGTTTAGAAGGAAGCAGCAAGTTAGTGCTTCAGTTCTTTTGTCTCTTCCGGGACCTTACTTGACAGTGAAACAAAAAGACTAGACCATCATCTTGTGGGATCATCTTTCGTCTTCACCAATTCACCCCCAGCCTTCATTTCGGCATTTATCTGGCTTGTGCACATCTGAATTTATCCTCTCTTAACTAGATGAGTGGAGGAGAAGCCAAGGTTCGACCCCCTTAGAAGCAAGCACACACACACACACCTCTTCCAGAGAGCGACGCCTTCTCTCTGTACTCCAGTGAGGTTGCCAGGACCTACGCTGTGCTGCAAGAGGACAAAGTAATCTTAACAAAAAAAAAGCACATTCAATAGGTGTCTCAGTTCACACATCCAGTAGGGGGACTTTAATTACAAACTATCCTACTCAAAATAAGCCGTTAAAGGGGGGGAATGGTGCGTTGTTGAAACTGCCACAGGGTCCCACCCAAACGAACACTCTGAAAGCCTCTAGAAAAACCCAGACGTGGACAAAGTTGGTCTGCAGAAAACCAAAGGAGCCCAATTTAAAAAATAGCAAAGCGAATAAATTACCCCGGAGAAAGCGAACACAAGGCATTGTTTGTTTTATGACCTGCAGAACGAAGCTATCGCTCTGTCTGCAGCCTCATATTTGTTTCTGTCCATGATTCTGTGCGCAGCACAGAGGCTGTACTGACCCTTGCGTGTCCGTGTTCGGTTATTGCACAACTGGGAAGGCGGAAAGAAATCCCGATCTGAAGTTTAAGGGCTTGCTGTAGTTTAAGTGTTGCTGGCGGCCTTGAGAGAAGAATCTTACCTGGGCTTAACGACTCCAAAAGCAAACGCATGGCGTGACGAGGACGTAACTAGTATTGGATGTAACTTTGACCAAGAGAAAGAAACAATTTAGCTGCCCACCTTTCCTCTGTCCTCTGAACCCTCTTTCCCCTTGACAGCGTACCCTATGTGGTGATGTGAATGTGTGGAGAATCTGCCCAGGTCCACCTTGGGTGCTTTATTGGCTTTTTCAGCGCATGTATTTCAATTTAAACTTCAAAAAAAAGAAAAAAGGAAAACAGAAAAAAATAAGCCTTGCAATTGATGATGTGGATGTGTTCTTTTCTTTCTTTTGCTTGGAAGAACGAGATGGAAAAAAGTGGCTGTCATCTTCAAAATTGCAACTTCTGTTAAGGTGGAACCTTTATCCTGCCCTTCCATTTAACTGCCATGACCATGTTTTGTGAATGTGTTAGATGCTAATAAGACTAAGGTGAAACCTTAAGCAGATATAGTATATACCCTTGCATGCTGACCTATTTGGATGATATGAAATGAACTGCCTTGCTATCAATTTATCGAATACTACTAGGGTTTTCTAAACCGAACCAAACTCTTGTTAGACTTTCATCAGACTCCTTTGCTCTTCCTGTCAGGTGGATCGCCTTTCTCGAAGGCCGTCCATCTGAGAGTTCTCGTTCACGCTGAGCAAATGTGACCATGACATCGCAATGTCAGTCCAGTCACACCTAACACATTACATTTGTGTTTTTTACTGTACATCTTTAATGTGCAACTCTAAAGAGTTGATTCCCTGAATGTGTTCAGTTGTTGTTCTCCGTATATTATATTGCTGCTTTTTTTCTGTACATTTAAATCATTTTGATGCAACCTAATGTTTTCAGGATTCCATTAGCATTGCACCAAATTATTTTTTAATGTTGTTTTGGATATTGTCTCTGTATGTGTGATTGCTTTGGGCTCCCTTGTGTTATTTTTCGGTGTAGCTTAGTAACAGAGGATTGTTTTGAGGTATTTCAGGATTTCAGGTACACAGCTGCCCCCGACTAATGATTCTAATGAGATAAACCAATAAAATACCACTGTCACCACGTTAGGTATTATTATTATTATTTTAGTAAATATTTCAACACTGATATATGGTAATGAATAACAAATCTTGCAAATGAGTTCAGAACTGACAGTAGAAAGTTTTTCATTATTTCTTCTGGGAACTCATTTATAGTCTACAGAGGTTTAAAATGAGCTGATGATGATAGGATTGGAAAGCTGATATGTTCCTGGATTCCCTCATGACTGATCCTGTGTTTCACATTTCATCTCTCATGTACGTTTAACAGGACCGACCCCCTTCCCTTTACGCCCCAAAAGACCTGATAAAGTTTCCACCTTAAACATTTTGTTAGAACTAAAAAGTCCTTTAGCTCAGTGTTACAACAGGCATTACAGAGACCTGTTCGAAAAGACTTTTTAATATTTCCAGATTTGATGCAAGATAGAGTTATCCTGATGGGAGGAGAGAAAGAGAGAGACCAGCGGAAATGCAAGCTTCTCTAACTTTGTTATAATTAATTGTATACCTGTGTATGTAAATATAATGCATTCCTATTTTGCAGTCAAGAACAAAATACTATTTGTAATATAGAATAAACTTTATTATGAAAAAAATTGAGTTTTCTGTCTTTCATTTTGTGTCTCTACCTTGCTTTGAATTAGCCTAATGGGGAAGTCAGAGAAGTGGCGGTTTCCATAGAAACAGAAATTGCGGCAAAAGAGCTCAGCAGCACTTGCTCCCACAAAGCCCATTTGCACAACTTTCAAAACAATTCCAAATAAACTATTTTCAACACAGCTGTCTATGAAAGAATATAATCTCAATTATGTGCACCAACCTCTAATCTAAATTGGATAAGGCCTCAACCTTCACGTCCACTCCTCTAAACCAGACCTTTACTATTTCTTTTCCTGCTTCAATAACACTAGAGCATTTTTACAACCGTCATCTTGCAGAAAAACAAAGACTCAGACTTTAACCTCCTCCTGTCTCACAGTGCCAGAGGGCTCAATTGCCACCTTTATTACATTTCATCTCATTGCACTGTATCGCTTCTCACAGTTAACGAGAAACCATTCCCCTCCACAACTCCAGTACGTTCCTCCTGACCTTTCAGCGTTTGTCTCTGGGCTCTCTTGGAGGAAGGTTAGAGCGAGATTTAAAACCCATTCACAAAAATGCCACCTCACAACAGGTGCTAAAAGCGTCTGCCCCTTTTGAGTGATTTCTTGCCTTTTAGCCTTGAGCGCAAGGTCATCGTAACAGCAAGGATTTTCCACATAGTGGTCTGACTGATTCTTTTCAAATGTTAAAGCTAGTTCCTCTGTTCCAATCTACAAACTCGTTTTCTTCCGCATCTGTTAATTCCGAAACGTTCCGGCAGAATTATCTCCAGCTGCAGATGCAGTGCGGGCCGGCTAATAAGAATGCAGGGTGAACGATGGTGGACTAATTCCTGGGATTGACTAAAATGGCTATTGACAGCTGCGGGGGAGCAGATGGAAGCAATTAGCATTATTAGTTGGTTGTGCTTTGTCCTATCTGTCTAAGTAAACATCTGTGAAAAGACAACAGATCAGGCAAAGGCTCCCGTCGAGTAAACAGAGAAACCAAACAGCTCAACTGAACAGAGACGCTGCAGACAGCAATGAGATCTGCCATCTACGGCCCACACAGAAAACCGAACAGCTTAGAAATAAATTTGATAAAAATATCAACATGCTGTCTGCGCCCATCTGGAGGAACGGAGACACGATCATTATCAAATTCACCAGAAATGGTCCAAAAGGTAGAGCTAAGAAACAGACAGCTGAATAAGAACTCTTAGACTTCTGAGTGTCTAAAGTCATGCTGAATCCCTTGTGGTGCTGCTCATTTTCCAAAAGTACCATTTCAGTTGCGCAGTTGAAAAATGGGAAAGCACACAGCTTTTACACATCCACTGTAAATTTCTGTATCAGTGATAGAGCAGCACTGCCCTCCACTGCTTCTGTCTCTACCAAACACAACCCCTCTAAAACTATTGATCTGTTCCTTTTCAGCACCAAAACATGGGTTTGACTCACAAGTAGTGTCTGCTTTGGAATCAGTTACCAGCCCAGGTTCATTTTCAAAATGGATTTCATCATGTGCACAGCGATGCTTAATTTCCTAATAAATGCGTGACACTCTGGCAAATGCATGTTTCATATGAGGAAAAATTGATTGTGGCGCAGACCATGTTCAATTTCTGATTGCATTATTATGTTTGCATGTCTCCGACAGAATTGGCTGTTTAATAGTCTAATTATCTTTTTCTTGTGTGGTGAGATCTAACATAAGTATTCTCCCAAAGAGTGCATATATTGGATTCAATAGACGAGTATATAATGTGTCGTAAAATGCAGAAAACTTCTTGTTTGATATCAGTGGTTTTTAACTGGTGGTTTGCAACCTTAAAAATGGGTTGCAATTCTGTTTTGATGGGTTGTGGACATCACAACCGATCAAAGGAAACAATCAGGAAACAATAAAATGCTAACAATAAAAAGTATCATCATTTGTTGTTGATGATGTCAGAGATCAAACAGGCATAATACATCTGTGCCTTTTTAGCTTATCCTAATAATGCATATTGTTGTGTCTATTAAGTTCCTGGTAATATGAATACATTTAATTTTTCTTTACTTTTGTGCAAAAATCAATTCTGGTAAAGTGTTGGTTTGCCGTTTGATATCCAAAGTAAAATGTGGGTCCTGCAGCAAAACCATTTTCTGCAGAGATTCTCTGTTTTATATGACTCATTATGCAACTTTAGGGATATTATGCCCAAGCACTGTAAAACAACCCTAAACGCTGTAGGGACTGACTGATGTTGGTGTAAATTGAAAACGTCCTTCGGAATATATTGTCTGGCAACAAACATTCCATAACATATGAGCCCGTTTGTCAAGCTTAAAGCCCGTATGTCACACATTAATATGATTTCTGCATTTTTTTTATGCAAAAAGCTTCAACAATCAACAGTGTAGAACTAGCATTTCTGTACATGAAAGCATAACGGCACTTGATTGCAACTGGCTACCTGTACTTTTTCTGTCAAACATATGCACTCAATCCATCTGAATCTCATTTTTCCAATGCCGGTGACTCTTTTCTCCAATATGAACACTGCTGTAATTAAATTCCTTCCCCATCGCTTCAGTCAAACAGTGGAAAGATGCCCATCACCTGTGTCTGGCCACCCTCTCCCGGCACTGCCTGAATAAACTCATTTCAAACATCAACAACTGACTGTGCATTCATTTTCATACTATTGATTAATATCAGAAAAGCCGACAGACATGACTGCCATGTCTTTGTTGCGGTTAGGGTTAGGTAATAATCCCTTTGGGAATATTACATGTGCACTGGGAAGAACAAACAATATTTTCTAATGAAAAGCAGCAACAATGTCAATTTGAATATCAATGGAGACATATTTCAGGTGGTTACAAAAGTTCACAGCCTCTTATACACTTAGATTTCGCCATGCAACCAATAAAAAGTTAGCATGCTGCTACAAGATCATTACTTCAGCCATAGCTGAGTGGTACACAGTGCTGTGTAGGATTTCTGCATCTACCTGTGATGAGCTTTGTGTACTGTATCTTAAAATTGTCTGCTCATCCATATTCATGTGTTTGCAATGCGCACATGTGGGCAGTGGTGGTGAGGTGAGTCTCATTTGCATGTAAAGTGCTTTGGGTGTCTACAAAAGCTCCATACAGATTCTATGACTCATTTATTCAAATTTCATGTGCTTAATCAATACATCGCCAATGAGTCTCTCAGATAGTGTGGGACGGTTTTGAGAGGATGCGTATAGAGGTGAGTGTGCGTCTGATGAATTGTGACCTGTGATCCAGCAAATAAACTTCTATGGATGAGGATTCAATTGCCCGTATTTCACAGCAACCCAGCTAGATAAAATATGCTAACATCTTCGTACCCCCTGCAACCCTGCACACGCTGCACTGTTCATATTTCATCCGCACTGTAAAGTTTCCTTTCCTTTCACCCACTGGGTATGAGATTAAAATGCAGAGATTGTCAGCACACGGCCGCTGTGAAGCAGATAGGTGCATCCAAGAAAGTTTGCAACACCATACTTTGTTGGAGCTCATTTCAATTTATCCACCCATATGGGGAAGTCATCGTTCACACAGACTCTGTGGCGAAGGCTGGCATGAAAACGAATCAACAGCAGTGCCCTTTATGCAAAGTGTACTTTCTTCACATCCCTCTGCGTTAAAAGTACATCATTGTGGCAAGTTGTCTGCATGTTATTCGTTCTGCTGATGGTACTGTCACACTGTGATGGGTGAGAGGTCAAGGCACGGTAAGGAGTTCAGCAAGTCGATGAGAAACTGTTATATTACAGTTAGTATAGTATAGTATAGTACAGTACATTCCATTTTGTCTCCTTCAAAACCTTACTTTTAGTCAAGCGTTTTAAAATTATGCAAAATATGAAGCTTACTGTTGAAGCCAATAGCCTTGTGGGTAGTGCTCGGAGTTCAAATCCTGGCTTGTGTTCTCCCTTTGCTTCCTATCCAAATAAGGGCCAAAATGAACTCAAAATATCAAGCTCATCAACATGAACTCAGTGGTTTCTGTTTTTCATAAAATGTTTGTCTATGGGGCAGGAAAAGGTGTGGGGCTTCCATTTTCAATGAGTAATTAAAATGATTCGAATACTTGATTCTGATTGGTCACATTGGTTACCCTATTGGAGTTTGTTTTGCCATAATGACCAGCTGACTACTTTTTAAAACATAATCAAAAATGCTCTTTTTTGCAAATGCAGCCAGTTATTCCATTATTCTATAAAAAATTGGCGCACAGTATAAATCCTTTACAATGAAGAAATATTAATACAATGAAGTACTATGTAAGAATGCTAAACACTGTCTAAACACTACCACTGCCTCGAGGACCATTAACTATAAAGACAGGCAGAATGCGAATGATGTTAGCTGGCCGGTAACCCTCTGGAAATCTCATTAGATCTAAGCAGCAAACACAGAAACCCTTTTTCATGACTAGACATTACAATTCATGAGAGCAATTTGCCCATAATGTTTGTCTATTGATATGAGTTTTATAACTTAAACACCTGCTAAGATAAAAATTTCCATTTATCTTCATGAGAGAATGAATGTCACAATACAAATCCACATCTCTTACTATTAGCTTTCTGTGAGGCTAATGTTTGATATGACATTTACTATCAAGTTAAAAGTTTGACATTGTACCTCCTATTGGCTTCAAAACACATCAATCAATCCTGTCAGGGGAGGCAAGGACCTTCCAGTTGTCACTGAATGATACTTTAAATGATTAATAGTCAGACAAAATCAATCGATTTTCGTGGGAAAATAGGGTGTGATACTGAGAAAAAATGGTTGGCTTTCTCTCTTGGTCATTTAGATGGATAGAGATACAAAAAGGGAAACAAAAAAGCACCACAACTATCAACTTCAGCAAGACCTGAAGACAAACCAGTCATTCAACTAGATGGGTAAAGTTTGTCAAGACAAAGTTTGAAAATAATTTGACAATGCCTTGTCTGAAAGTTTGAAGTTTGAAGGTTTTACACTCCATACTGTCATTCAGTCATAGACATGGGGCTTGGAAATTATGATTGTATGATGAAATTAAGACTTTACCAGAAACGGTCTAAGGAGCTGGTAGGTTACCATTGAGTACTATAGTCAAGTTCAGTCACAAAAAGTTTGGGTTTGAGTCCTGACTATGACACTGAACTTGCTGGTTCAAAACCCTTTTCATTGAATCAAGGTTTGGAAGAAAATTTTTTCAGCATTATTGCAAACAAGGGGTTAAAATCAAGGTGTTTGTTAGAGGGGTCAGGTTGTCAAACTCAGCTCCTGTAGGGCCACAGCCCTACAGAGTTTAGCTTCAACCCTAATTAAACACACCTGATCCAGCTCATCAGGTCCTAAAGGCTTATTTGAAAACTACATGATATGCGTGTTGGAGCAGGGTTGGATCTAAACTCTGCAGGACTGTGGTCTTCCAGGAACTGAGTTTGACACCCCTGATTTAGACATTGACTGATCTCACCACCCCCAGTGGGCAATGCACAGATCAAACACATGATGGAGCTTTTTTGGTTGCCCCTGACCAAGTAATACATCTGAAGACAGCTATTTTGTAGCTGGCCTTCTGGAACAGTATTGTTTTCTGCTACCAAGTGTTAGGTTAGACTTTTTACAGCACCAATTTATTGGACTTTCCCAGAATGCACTGTATGAATGAATCATGCAAATTACATTGTTCAATGTTTTTACTCTTTACTGCATTATTTGCTCTGAAGTTGTTGCCGCCTTTGTGTTATGCGACAAGGTTTTAACCATTAATTAATGTGTTATTGTGTCACCATCTGTGTTTGTATCTAAAAAATAAAGGGTCATGCTGAATTAAAACAAACTGATGAATTATTACATTGCCCTTCAAGGTGGCGTTCTTGAAAGTTCCGTTTAATCTTTAGTATAATGTTGTTGAGAGGGGCAGAAAGATCCTTGTCTTTGAGATGGTAGAGACTCAGATGCCAACATCAATCAAGACACAAATGCTGATTTATTTTTAGTTTTTCAAAGTTCCGCCACTCATATCTTTTTTTATTATTATTCATCATATTAAACATATGGCACACTGAAACTGCCCTAGCTCTTTATGAGAGAGCAGTTGGTGTGGTGGTTAATTGCAGGTCTTTGTTAAAAAGCTACTGTACAAGAGCATAGGTACAAACCAAGTAGATTAGGTGTTCTTTTTTTTTTTTTTTTTCCTTGTCCATATACAAGTACCATTACATGTTGAACGATTCACTGACACAAAGGGTAATTGTTTGCCTTCCAATTCTAAAGGCTTCTTTCAAATTATGTAACTTTTAAAATTTGATATAAAACAAAGTCATACAGGCTTCTGTTTTATCTCAAAAATGTTGCCTTTTCTTCTGTGAATGGCTGGTTGGTGTGGTGGTTAACAGCAGGTTTTTGACAAGCAATTCCACAACACAAATGTGGGTTCCAATCCCACAGATTTAAGTCTTTAACTTTAACCTAGCCTAAATTCATACACATATATTTGAACAAGTAGATACTGACATCCAGTAATTAATTAGCGCACAGAATAATTGTTTGCTTTCCAACCTGGATGTCTTGGTTCAAATCCCATAATGTTTAAAGGTTTCATTATATAAAAGCAGAGTTTTCACCAAAAAATATCAACTGCTTTCCTAAAAGACCAGTTGGTGTGGTGGTTAATAGCAAATCTTTGACAAAAAAAAAACCCTACAACACAAGCATACATTCCTTGACAAACAAAACCACAATACAAGTATAGGTTCAAATCCCACAGTTGTACCACTTTTCTTTTTCATCTATCTTAGCTCCGGAGCAGGTTATCTTCAGAAAGCAAGTTACTATGATTACTTAACCTCAGATTTTGGAACCGAAAGCTGAGTTTATCTGCTCGCTTATCCTCAAACTTACCTGGGTATGTCACATAAACTGCTTTCTGGAATACACCCCAGGTTTTCTTTGGTAAACCCAGAGTTTCTTTCCATCTCCTCCCCCTTTTTAAAGTGTAAGCGATGTTTTAATGCCTCATTCATTCATTCACGCTGCAAAAATACTCAAACCCAGAGTATTTTTGTCTTATTTCAAGTATAAACGTTTAAAAATCCTTAAGTTAAGATGCATTTTCTATAGATGAAAAATGATCTAGATATTTAGTCTTGTTAAAATATAAAATTGTTCTCCATAGGGTAAGAAAAATCATCTTAATGCAAACAGAAACAAGAATAGGCTATTTTTAAAGTCTTACCCCATTGCCAGATAATTTGGAAAATAAAATAATATTTTAAATATTTTTTTCCCTTCATGGAAACAAGACTAAATACCTTATAGCCTATTATTTATGTTATTATAATTTTTTTACACTGTATTCATGTGCATATTTATTTGAGCGGTAACATTTTAAATGGTAGTTTTTTTTTAAAACATCGGAGATGCAGAGTACATTATAAGTCCTGTAGGCAGATTTTAAGGAAAGTGTGCATGGCTCTCACGCTCTCAAGTCAGTAGTTAATTGTATTACTCTAATTAAGAAATGTAACAGGTTGGATTAGAGAATATTTAATTACGTGAAAAGAGTGTTTAGACTATGTGGAAAAAGCTGCAGCGCCTTGAACCTCCTTATTGAAACGGGCCCCTGCTGTCAACCTGATGAAGATGTTTTCTTGATTTGCTGGTGCTTTGTCTATTTGCATGTTTTCTGAAGTTGCAGCGCGTTGAGCTTTCTCGGCCACCGTAGTCACGGCTACTGGCGTAACGATATAAACAGCAGACGGAGTCTCTGAAAACGCGCAAACACAGGTAATCAGAGTGATATAAACAGTGACAACTCAAGAAAAATACATGTTTTCTTGACATTATTGCGCAGGTACAATCATATCACATTCAATTTGAACTGCAAAGATGTTGTGCCGTGCGCCCTCGATGACAGCAGCGCAGGAAACACTGCTACAGAGCAAAAACATCGATCTTCGGCTTTAATCGCTATGAGCAAAACGGAGTCATTTTAAAGTCATTTTATTGTAAAACAGGCCTTACTGCTTTATAATGCATGCAAGTAGACAGGCTTCAAGCGGAAACGTAGCCTACTTACAGGTGAGTCGCTTGTCTCTTTTTCATTTAATCGCATTGTATTTGTCAGACTGTCAGTGTTTACTTATGTTAAAGACAGTCTGTTCCAGGCGTCGTTAGGGTCTTCTTGTTAGTAACCAGGCGTTCCTAAGTGGAAATATGAACCGATAATCAATTCTGTTGAAAATGACAAATGTTACAACCATAGGCTGTATAAATTAGATTACAACTGATAAACTTTAAGTGCTAAGCAACTAGTATGACAGACTGACATACACCGCATGTAGTCCGATTCCCGAACGAATGATCCAAATGATCCTTTTTAGTGAATTAGCTTAAACTAACAGAGCTTGCCAATCGTGTTTGCTGAAGTCCTCGTAGTTCATATGTGCATATGACAGTTCATTTGAAGTTAAAGATACCTATAAAGTTTAATTTTTTAAAGATTTTTTTTCAATACTTCAAAAATCAATACTTTTATAAAGTTACAGTAAAGGAAAATGTTACAAAAGATTCCTATTTAAAATAATCAGTTTCCACAAAAACATTAAGCCTTTTTCAGCATTGCTAATAGAAGGCAAAGGTTTCTATTTACAGTGTGATTTTGCAGGTTTCGGTATTGTATCCAGGCAGTCACAGGCATGTCTGTTGAGAGTTTTGTTGAAGCGCTATTGCTCGCTTTTTGTATACAATCCATTCACAATTTGAAGAAAAGTTGTGTGATTTGGTTCAATAAATGTTTGTCTTGAAATATTACTTCCAATATAAAAACCGCATATCAAATATTATATAGTAGGCTTTGAATTAAAATATAGTTAAGACATTAATGTATTGTAGGGCTGTCAAAATGGCTGAAAAAGTAATTTTTTGTACCTAAATATTATAAAAATTCAAATTATATTCAAATTTAAAAGCATTGGTCTCAAACTCAATTCCTGGAGGGGCACAGTTTAGCTCCAAATCACACCTGCTTGGAAGTTTCTAGTGATCCTGAAGAGCTTGATAAGCTGGATCTGGGGCCCGTTTCAATAAGGAGGTTCAACCAACTCTGAGTTTAAACGTGAACTCTGAGTTGACTTACTCTGAGATTTCGGTTACAGAACAGCTGAACTGAGTTAGTTTACTCAACTCTAAGTAGGTTGACTCTGAGTTAAGCATGAGCACCACGACTATGAAAAGTCATGATCAGCGGAGCACCGAAATTACGATTCACCATGGCAACATTAATTCTTAATAACTGTCTATAACTTAATAACTGTTATAATATCAGAAGTGAAAACTGTAAATTATTGAACTAATATTCATTTTAATGGTCTCATGGCCACAAAAAAAGGAAAAAGACAGAAAAAGAAACAAGAACATGGCAGCAGCTAAAAATGAAGTATAAAAACAATTAAATCAAGGTAAAGCTTTAACCATGAAAGGTTCATGGGTGTGGGCTAAATGACTTTACTGACATTTGACATTAAATATCATTCAATGTCTATTTCAATGCGCTGCAGCTTTTTCCACATAGTCTAACACTCTTTTCACATAATTAAATATTCTCTAATCCAACCTGTTACATTTCTTAATTAGAGTAATAAAATTAACTAGTGACTTGTGGACAGCAAGAAGGCAGAGGGAGAACCTGCACCAGCACCACTGACAGATGAAGAGGAGATGCTCAAGTATTGGAAGATTTCTAAAATCCAAAAGTAAAAAGAATAACTTTTGCTTTTGTATTAGGAAATAAAGATGACCAAAAAATTGTGAATTTTTTTTATTTAACAGCTGAGGTGGTGGTTATGGCTCGTACTACCCCTCCATCTGGCATCCTTCTATTTCATACAGTAATCAGTTTCAAAAGGTGGGGATATGCTTGTCATCAATGCATCCAATCACACTGGAAATCCTGAAGGAAATTCTGATTATTTCGGGTTACTTCCACAGGTCACAGAAAGATGTTATCAAACGAACATCATTTATCAGATTAGCCTCATTTAAACCCATTGCTACACCACTGACCTACAGTCCTGTGAAAACTCCTCTTTGATGGATTTGTGCCCAGGAAAAAAATCTCAGAAAGAGCGTGAGAGCGATGCACACTTTCCTTAAAATCTGCATACAGGACTTATAATGTGCTCGGCATCTCCGATGTTTTAAAAAAAAAAACTACCATTTTAGAGCCAGGATTAGTTTCCAACGGGACATTAGGGACTGTAACATCCTTTGTTTGTCAGAAACGTGGCTTTCGTCCTCGGTCCCGGACACTGCTGTAATGCCGAGTGATAACTTCTCTGTCTTTCGGACGGACAGAACAGCAGAGGCCGGTAAATCCAGGGGTGGAGGAGTATGTTTCATGATCAACAAGAAATGGTGTGATCCCAGGAATATCTCCATTCTGTCACGTTCCTGCTCGCCTCATCTGGAACATCTTTCCATTATCTGCCGCCCGTTTTATCTGCCCCGGGAGTTTTCATCGATCATAGTTACTGCTGTGTAGGGATGCAACGATTATAGATTTTGCTGGTACGATTATTGTCTGATGAATAATCACGGTTTTACGATTATGACGATTATTAGGCATTTATTCATTTCCCAACATTAATAATGTATAAAATCACATGAACACTCTTTGGATGTTAAAGTGTTATTTATTGCTGGCTTTTGAAACAGAAATAACACAGTAACCAACAATACAGCACAAAATAATAATAAACAAAGTAAACAACAAACAAAAGTCCATCTCTTCCATTAGAATTAAAAAAGGTGACCGCTGCTCTGTAAACATCCATGACAGTATTTCTCTTTTGAAAATAATGAACGAAAGAACAATAGGTAGGTCCCATTTATTAACATTAGTTAAAGCAGGTTAACATTAACTAAAAATGTGCAATAGCTAATTGTTGCAGTAGTTAATATTCTTTGTTAATGTTGATTAATAAAAAATACAACTATGTTAGTTAATGTTAGCTCCATTGAATTATATTAAGACAACTTTTGATTTTATAATGTATTATTAAAAGTTTAAATTAAGATAGCATTATTAATAAATGCAGTCATTGTTTTTTTCATGTTAACTAATGGAACTTGTGTTACTGAACAATAATAACGAATCAGTCGTTGATATATAGATAGGCCACTGTTCTCTATTATAGATCAGTGGATGGGCCATGCTTTAGCTTAGAAATAATGTTTGAAAATAAATAGCTCATTAAGTCTTTAAGTAAGAATTATTTGATGCTATTGTGAAGACTAAAGCGAATATAAATATATAAATGACTGTGAGTGTGAAACATTATTTACACAGTTTTAGGAAATTAGCGCAGCTGATTTGTTTGCTGGGTTACCGGGGTAACGGCAGCGCCCTCTAGTGGCGAATGTGCGTCATTCAGCGCGTCTTCACTTTAACTCGCTCCGCTTTTCTTCTCATCTGTGCTCATTTAAATTAAACCGTTGCCTTTTTAAAGTTCTAAAGTAATCATATGAGGCTGCATCGCAATTTTTCCGTAAATAAACATAATAAATTAATACGTTTGTTATAGGCTACTGTATAAGTTAGGCTGTTTTGTATTTTTTTTTTTTTTTTGTATTTGCACTTGTGCTCCTAAATACATTTTCCAGTTCGCACACATCTATTTTTAGTCGCAAATGCGAGTGAAATGCTCGCACTGTGGAGCCCTGCACACTACTATCGACAGGCATTTCTTTGGTGGAAATAAAGCTTTGCTGTTTAGTCCCTCTGTCACTAATATAATTAGTGTAGTAGCCTCTGTGTCTCTGATAAGCAGCGCGTCATTTGAAGCTGGTGCACCACTAGTGTGACCTTTGTTTTAATTTTGCACAGGCTGCAACAGTTCAGCTCCGTGCAACAGAAACACTCGGTTTTGCGAAACCTTTACGATTAATTAACCGTGACGTTTTAAAGCGCGGTTAATCGCGGAACCGGTTAATCGCTGCATCCCTACTGCTGTGTTCATTCCACCACAGGTGGACACTGGCTTGGCTTTGTCTAAGCTTCACGATGTGCTCAGCGGCTACATTAACAAACATCCTGACGCTGCCTTCATCATCGCGGGGGACTTTAACAAAGCCAACCTCAAGCAGGTCATGCCGAACTTTTATCAACATGTATCCTGTCCAACTAGAGGACCAAACACACTGGATCATTGCTACACTCAGTTCAAGGATGCCTACAAAGCCCGCTCACTACCGGCTTTTGGCAAATCGGACCATGCCGCCATCTTTCTAACACCGAGATACAAACAAAGGCTCGTTCAGGAACCTCCGGTGCAGAGAGTAGTGACGCGCTGGTCCTCCCACTCAGAGACTATGCTGCAGGCGGCGCTTGATGACGTCGACTGGGACATGTTCCGGGCGAGTTCTTCTGACGTCAGCGAGTTCACGGATGTAGCATTAAGCTTCGTAAACACGCTAACCAAGCAAGCTACAGAAACAATAACGATAAGGACATTCTCCAATCAGAAACCGTGGGTGGACAGAACAATCCGTGCCGCGGTTAACACACGCACCGCCGCTTACAATGAGGCTCTTCTGTCTGGGAATACGAGCGAGTACAAAGCATCGTGCTATGCTCTGCAGTAAGAGCCGCCAAACACAGATACAGAGAGAGAATTGAGTCTCATTTCCAGCTCAACGACTCTCGACGGATGTGGCAGGGACTGAGGACCATCTGTGACTTCGGAAACAAATCCTCCGCGGAGGTGAGAGCAGATCCGTTGCTGGCCGACGAGTTAAACATCTTCTACGGCCGCTTCGATGGCAACGGCGGCAGCGCGTCTCTGCCGACCAGCCCGTCAGGAAGCAGCAGGCAGAGCAGCGATGATCCTGTAATCACCGTGTCGGAGGATGAGGTTCGGAGGGCGCTAAAGAAAGTGAACGTCAGGAAAGCAGCCGGACCTGATGGGATAACCGGCCGTGTTCTGAGGTCCTGCGCCGATCAGCTCGCTGGTTTGCTCACTTCTATCTTTAATGAGTCCCTTGCTACCGCCGTGGTTCCCACCTCATTCAAAAAATCCATCATTATCCCTGTGCCAAAGAACAATAAACCCTCTTGCCTGAATGACTATCGCCCAGTTGCCCTCACATCTATAGTCATGAAGGTTTTTGAGAGACTTGTAAAGAGCCACATTTGCTCCTCCATCCCTGATACTCTGGACCCTCTTCAGTTTGCCTATCGCCCAAACAGATCCACGGACGATGCCATTTCTCACGTTCTCCACTCTTCCCTCACACACTTGGATAGCAACAATGGAAATTATGTAAGGCTGCTATTCATTGACTATAGCTCAGCTTTCAACACTATAGTCCCCACCAAGCTGGCATCTAAACTCACAGACCTCGGCCTAAACTCCTCACTCTGTGACTGGATTCAAGACTTCCTCACCGGCAGACCTCAAGTGGTGAAAGTTGGCCAGTTCACCTCAAACTCCATCACTCTGAACATAGGAGCCCCACAGGGCTGTGTCCTGAGTCCCCTGCTCTACTCTCTCTACACGCATGACTGCGTGTCCTCTCACAGCTCCACATCTATTGTCAAATTCGCTGATGATACTGTGGTTCTGGGCCTCATCTCCAACAACGATGAGACCGCATACTTGGATGAGGTAGAGAGACTCACATCATGGTGCCAGGACAACTGTCTCTCTCTGAATGTGAGCAAAACTAAAGAGCTGATCATGGACTTTAGGAAGAGACAGCAGCAGCCCTACTCTCCTCTCAGGATCAGTGGGACCCCTGTGGAGAGGGTGAGCAGCTTCAAGTACCTCGGTGTAAACATCTCCGAGAACCTGACTTGGACTACACACATCCAAACACAGGTTAAGAAAGCCAGGCAAAGACTGTACCATCTGCGACAGCTGAGGAAATTCAGGGTCTCACCAGCAATCCTGAAAACTTTCTATTCAGGGACCATAGAAAGTGTATTGACTCAGTGCATCTCAGTGTGGTATGGAAACAGCTCCAATCAGGACTGCAAAGCACTACAGAGAGTTGTGCGCTTAGCTGAGCGCATCTCAGGGTCTGCTCTCCCCTCTCTGCAGGACATCTACCTCAAACGCTGCAAAAATAGAGCTGTCAAAATAATCAAGGACTCAAATCACCCTGGTAACCGTCTATTCACTTTGCTTCCATCTGGTAAGCGCTTCCGTAGCCTGATGGCAAAAACTGAGAGACTTAACACTGTGCGATTTTGGCCACGATTTGTTCGTCTGAGACAAATTTTGAAAATCCTAACATCCTAAAAGATTTCTATAATCCTAGGCTAAAATCGGTTGTCTAGATCGCTGGTTTGACATGTTCACCGACAGCCGATTAATGGCCGTTGCGATCAATTTTTTCCTCCGATTAAATTCTGGCAGTGTCAGAAGATTTCAGACACTTTCCTCAAGTTTCCTGCAGTGTGACATCTCCTACGACGACCGTCAAACCAAGAACCAATAGGAGCACTGAACTTGATGACGCAATTAGCGCGACAACTTCAAACCATTCATTATTTGTAAAAACAATATATGTACAACGTAAAGTTTACTTAAAGTTTATTTATTAAGGGGCAGGATGTTTAAACTCGAATAACAAAATTACCTCAAGTTCGTTCTGTAGAACCGGAAGTCCATAAAGTCCTCTTTTGCCCAGCCATGACTTGCTCCACACACGTCGTCTTTTTCGTTTTTTTTTTAACATCAAGGCATGTAATTAATAAAACTAACGCTACACGTTGCTGTTGTTTGCTAGCTACCATTATAGCGAGAGAACGCGGGTCACGTATTGATGACGTAAAACTCCGGACAAGTCTTCTTGAGTACGTCCGTTTTTATCGCGTCTTGACTGTCGTACAGTCTGACATTAAGACAACTGAGATCCTACAGTCTGACATGGGGATCATGTTCGTACAGTGTGACAAGCAGCAATCGCAAAAGATTATTAAAAATCGCACAGTGTGAGCCCGGCTTTAGGAGGAGCTTCTTCCCCCAGGCCATCAGGCTCCTAAACTCTAACTCTGTGTCATAACATCACTTGACTCCATGTAAATATCACCATATCAATAAGCTATTCATAATTTCTCTACCTCATATTGCTGCTATTATATACCCTGTACAACTTTTTTGCACATTATTTTGCACATTCCTCTTAGTACTATTTAAGTCAACAACATACTGACCTGCACATTTATATTTATATTTTTTTATCTTATCTTTTTATTTTATTCTTTTATTTTATTTTTTCTACTTTTCTTCTCTTAATATTTGTATACTTTATAATTGCATTGTCCTTGGAGCGGACCTGACCTACATTTCACTGCTGGTTATACTCTGTATAATTGTGTATGTGACAAATAAAACTCTTGAATCTTGAATCTTGAACCATTTAAAATGTTACCGCTCAAATAAATATGCACATGAATACGGTGTAAAAAAATTATAATAACATAAATAATAGGCTATAAGGTATTTAGTCTTGTTTCCATGAAGGGGAAAAATATATGTAAGTGATTTTTTTATTTTATTTTCCAAATTATCTGGCAATGGGGTAAGACATTAAAAATAGCCTATTCTTGTTTCTGTTTGCATTAAGATTATTTTTCTTACCCTATGGAGAACAATTTTATATTTTAACAAGACTAAATATCTAGATCATTTTTCATCTGTAGAAAATGCATCTTAACTTAACGTTTGTTTGTACTTGAAATAAGACAAAAATACTCAGTAAGAAAAGCAATTTTGCAGCGTGAATGAATGAATGAGGTATTAAAACATCGCTTACACTTTAAAAAGGGGAAGGAGACGGAAAGAAACTCTGGGTTTACCAAAGAAAACCTGCTCCCGGCCAGGTTAGGTTCACAGAGTAAGTTACCACGATAACTGACTCTGAGTATAAGTTACCTCTCGTTCAGAAACGGGCTTGACTTACCCTGCTTTCCCGGGTTTCACAAACCTCCCATTTTGAAACAGAAAACCCAGAGTTTCCCTGATTTCAGGGTTAACATACTCAGAGTTTTCACTTAACTTAACGGGCCCCAGGTGTGTTTGATTAGGGTTGGAGCTAAACTGTGCAGAGCTGTGGCCCTCCAGGAATTGAGTTTGAGACCAGTGAGTTAAGAGGGAAAAAAGCTTTTGGCTTCTCTCCTGAGGCCACACGAGGGCGCATCGAGCAAAATATTACTAATGCACGGTTCTTCAAAGCATAAAATAACACGACTATCTTTGAAAAATGTGCATGATATTTAAAATGATGTTTAAGCATATATAATTATTGATTAAGTTGCTTAAACAATTAGAAACAAAAAGCATCATGTATATACACAGTGTAATACAAAGCACGGAATAGCAATCACAAAGAGTAACGTTACTTTTTTCATTTAAAACATGAGATGCAGTGGAATGGGGAGAGACCCGTTCCGCCATAAAGTTGAGAGACATGTTTTTTTTTTTTCAAAGTTGAACTTACAATAATTTTAAATGGCTTTCTAAATATCCGACTCCTTTTGCGAGACGCGAGTGCACCGGTGATAGATGTCCCTCTAGAAAATGCGCAAAATATGCGTTCTGTGTGAACGGTGTGTAAACAACATCATCTCCGCATTGATGTTCTCTTTTTCCGCAGTATTTTGAATGAACAATGTATCCAGTGGGTTCAACTGGATAGGTTAAAAAAGCATTAAAATGCAATGGCACCTACCTACATCTTCATCGCATCTCGTGCGCCACTGATAAGGCTGCCTGAGCACACCTAAAATTCGAATGCAACGTTTTGCATTCGAATGTGGATTTTTATTTTAAATTCGAAGAATATTCGAAATTCGATTTTTTTTTTTTTTTTTTTTTTTGTACAGCCCTAATGTATTGCATTATGCTGACTCTAAAAGGTAATAGAAAAGTACACCTTTAGCAATTACTGTTTTAAAATGACTTGACTTAGTGATTAGATTCTGCAGTGTTTATTTAGTTAACACAGAAAATCAGGGGCACATTTTAGTACCTGCACATGCAAAAATTAACATTGCACTTAAGATAGAACTATAGTGATGTGATTACATGTATTAGAAAATATATGATGGTTGATGTGTTTTCATGAATTTTCATGCAAATTGGTCAAATCAGCAGCACATCTTTTAGGCAGTATGGCCTTCTGCCCAGACAAACCCAATTACTGACAGGTTCAAAAATTACTATACAAAGTGACCCTTTCTGGTTAATCTTCTGTATTGTTATTTCTGGCTCGAAAGCAGAGCATTGCAGCTGTTGTTGAAATGAGATCCATATGTTCTCAATTAATTAAAAACCTGAGAAAGCAAATTTGTTATCACTGTAAACTCACTGCCTGTGAGAATGTCAGTACAACAACAAAGTTTAACAATAAAACAATCAAGCAAGTTATTGTTCCTGAATGAATCAGTGTTTTTGAATGAATCGATTAAATAAATGATTCATTAATTGATTCATCACAATAATTGTTGATAAACAAATCAGTGTTTTTAAATAAATCAGTTGATTCAATGAGTCACTTATAAAGGCATTCACTTGTTTCATTCCTGAATGAATCAGTGTTTGTAAATGAATCGGTTGAACGATTCCATGATTCACTTATAAAGACTTATAAAGTCACTTGGTGCCACCTACTGTCGCAATAACCTAATTATAGAAAGAGTCACTGAAAAAAATCCTCACCACTAATGCCCTGACTGAGATTAGTGACATTAGTCAATCAAATTTGAGAATAAAAAACTAATTGATGTGTAATGTATAATTCAACTTATTATTACAAATTAAATTTAGATCCTTAGAGGAACTCATCTATCATATGTTAACAAATTGCAACTATGTCAATTATTACAGATTTTTAGTTAAAGGTCATTTTTAGGGCAAGCTATAAAAAAAAACATATTTAGGATTAGGGATGAATTCAGACATGACAAATATCTTTTAACAGAAAGACGTTAGCCTATATGAAAAGTATTGCAAGCAATGACATCCAGAATACACTAATATTATGGCAGCATATTTTGCATAGGCTAGAACCACTCATATGTCTTCAGAAAACGTAAATGGACATGGTATGTAAGGTACCACTGAAGATGATCTCTGATCCAGGAAAACTATAGCCTCTATAGGTGTGTTAAAGTGGGAGACGTGATAAGCAAATGGCATTGAAGGTCATCATCAGTAATGTATCTACTTTATTCTTTATTATCTATCCTCTGGTTTTGGGGAATGAATATGTTCAGCCTTTTATTCTAGCTTCTCCCATAATATTTCAAATCTATTGTCAGCTTACTGTTCCTCTCTCACAAAACTGGCATTTAAGAAACACCATGGCAGGTGTCGATTTAAAAGTAAGTTGCCAGGAATAGCCATTAGGTGACAGTGCCTTCATATGCTTACACACATACAGTATATATAATTATATAAACGTCACAAACACAAGATTTTTGTGTTTGAGAAAACGAATGGAACAAAAATCTTCTGAAAATTTCACTTTGATTAGTTTGCTCAATTATGTTGCCAAATAATGTGTACCTTCACAATACTTTGTCAAAGCCAGAAAACAGTAAGAACATAGTACGTTAACAGTGGACTTTCAGATTTGCTTTTCTTGAGAAAACGAAAAAAAAAATTTTTTTTGATTTAGTCAAGTTAGTTTTGCATTAAATACAATTTTCGATAATCGAGATCTGCCAGCAACAACACATTTTTACACTTGGGAGTGCAATTCACAGACAGCTTTTCTTATGCATGAAATCAAACACATGCAAGCCAACCAATAAGAACGCAAAAACAATCATGACAGTTTATAGCATTAGAGCATAACAGGCAAAGCTGTTGTGGATCTGCTCGGCCAAATCCCTCCATAACTAGCAGAGAATCACAGAAAATTAAAGTGATATTTCACCCAAAAATGAAAATTCTGTCATTAATTATTCACCTTCATGTCATTCCAAACCCGTAAGACAGCAAGGGTACTACCACGATCAACTTGGCACAGAAACGTAGTAAGGACATCGTTAAAATAGTCCATGTGACATCAGTGGTTCAACCATAATTTTAAGCCATGAAAATACTTTTTGTGCGCATGCGCTGCGCCTTGTTTACATTCAGAGGAGAGTACGCACATGCATTGTGATGCTCTTCAAAATGGCTCTATAGAGTGACACGGAGGAGAAGAATTGTTGAATAAAGTCATTCTTTTTGTTTTCTTTGCGCATAAAAAGTATTCTTGTGGTTTCGTAAAATTACGGTTGAACCCCTGATGTCACATGGACTATTTTATTGATGTGCTTTCTGGTCCTGAGAACATTACAGTTGTGTTGCTGACTATGAAGGGACAGAGAGCTCTCGGATTGCATCAAAAATATCTTAATTTGTCTTCTGAAGACAGGTTTGGAATGGCATGAGAGTGATTACACATCTAAACATATCCGTGACTGTCTGAGAACGCTATAAACACCATGCCTTTTGGCACACAGAACAGGGGAAAGCAATCACTTTCAGCTACAGTTTGAATGAAAAGCCTGACAATACATGAACACATCAGCTCAGTCTAGCCTTATTGCACAACAGGATGCTGCAGTCTCAGAAAACACAGGTGTTATCTCAGGGCAGAAAACCTCAGGCAGTCTGACATGTATTCTTATCAGATTTCCCACAATCCTTTGGGCACATGGAGGAATGTTAGGAGACAGAATGGAATGGAATAATCCAAATGCCTGAGGAAGTGAGATAATTGTGTATCGCACTCAACATCCACTGTAGCAGCCTGGGCAAACAAACCGAATCAAAATACTGACCGATCCAATGTAGAGTTAAAGCAGGCAAACAGACCTCAAAAACCTTGAGTGGTAGACACCTGCGTTCTTACATGTACAGTATGAAGTAACATCTGTGTTTTTGTCTTTCCCCTGCAGATTAAGGGATGTGTCTGAATCGTTACATCTAGCCAACAGAAACAGAGCTCTAGGACATGTGGACAGACATTGACTGTAATGATGGACATCTGCTGATGCACAGGTAATGCTTATAACATTTCAATCTGTGTTGTTGGCTTGTAAATGTATAGGTTACTATCGTTTTCTTTTTGAAGGCCCCCCCCCCCCCTTTGAAAAGCAAATGATGGTAACCTAAGTAGGTGGGGAAGGGACAGGGTTTGAAAAAATTTATAGCAAATTTTATTTTCTTCAGGCAGAAGTATAACCCCTGCTGGACATTGTGCTGGAGTTCAGGGGGGGGACCATGATCCCCCACACCTTCTCACTCACATCAGACCATTCACTCATATCGCGGAGATCTGGCTGGACTTGATCCAACAACCTCTGAAGCCATGAGGCAGCGCTCTAACCACTGAGCCACAGATCTCTTGTCTGACCATGTGCAGGAACTTATATTTCACTATTCAGTTGTATGTGACTTGGGATTTTACAATAAATCAATTAAAGTTACAAACTGAGCTGGGGTTTGAACCCATGACTCCACTGCAACCATGTCCACAACTAACATCTGTTTAGCCACTGCACCATCACGGCTTTCACACTGAGCGATGGCATTTGGGGCACTTTGTTGGATATAAAGACAACAATTTAATACATGCAAGAGTGGGATTTGAACTCATTACTCCATTGCAACCATGTCCACAATTAATGTGCATTTAGCCACTGTACCATCATGGCTTTTGTATTGCAGGAAGGCATTTGGTGCACTTTGTTAGAAATAATGACAACAATTAAACGTGCAAGAATGGGATTTGAATCCATAATTCCACTGCAATTTTGCAATCTAACAAGTACGCAACTAGAGTATGCTTAAACCACCGCGCCATCGTGGCTTTTACAACAAGAGATGGCATTTAGGATATTTTGTTGGATGTACTGTCAACAATTTAACATTCGCAAGAGTTGGATTTAAAGGCATAATCCTACCACAACCAACATGTGTTTTATGCACTGAATCAAAGTCTTGTGTAGTTTTATGAGGGTTGTGGACAGTTTTATTGATAACTCTGTTTTATATGATTTTTTTTTTTAAAAAGCTAATTGTGGGATTTGAACAAATCCCAAAGTTCACTTCCTAAGGAAGAGAAAATTATTATTATTCCTCTATAAAGCAGATGTGCATTATACACACTGCACACTCTTTTTAAACAAGTATGTTGTCTTTGAGTTTTTGATTTAAAAAAATCTAAAGAATCATTTAATCAAGTTCATTTTACTTGAGAAAATTACAAGATATAAAGTCTTGTTTTTTCCCTCTGAATTACTTTTTTCCTCAACATATTGACATATGCTTTCTTGTTTTAAGTATAAACTCGATTGGAATACATTGATTAGATAACACAATATTTGTACTGTAAAACAAGTAAAAAATACTGAGTAAGAAAATAGTTTTTTGCAGTGTAGGTGCTGTCTCTACATGCTAGACATGCACTGTACCATATCTGACTCTAGGTTCAGGGTGAATAAGACACGTTATGTTCACTAGAGTGAGTCGAAGCTGTTGTTGTATATTCTAGGAGGCGTCCATCTGTTGCTTGGCGAATCATGAGTCACAGGCCCAGAGTCAAGACCCCATATGGTTATTTCTAGGGGTTTGGAGCAGAAGGTGGGAGACGGAAATGTCTGTGCAACCCAAAGCCTTGGACCAGAGAGGTGACGGTCAGCACTCAGTTTGTAGACTGTGACCTCTGGGTGGTTGACAGCTGACTTTGAGATGAAAAAAGGTCACTGCTGATGTCTAACAGAACCAGACCTATAGTAAAACCCAATAAAACAAAAAGGCACAACAGGTAAGATTTTAAAGGTTTAACCCACTATAACCATAACATACATAGGCCCTAATGCACAGAAATCAAGCTTGAATTAACGATTATGTGCTCTTCATTAAATAGCTGTCTGTATTTTTTTTTTACTAAAGCCTCTTTGCATGTTTATTCAACATGTTCCAATTTGGCAGAAATCCATTCCACCGTTTTGCTTTCGAAAAACGAGAGCAGAACTCGAAAACCCTGAATGCTAAAGTGTTCTTCAGAGCACCTGCACGCTCGAATGGGCTTCAGATGGCAATTAGGAAATGGCCTGTGAAATGACTTGATAACCGCAGACTCCAGAGATGGTGGAGTCCAATTTGTTTAAAGTCGAGTATTTGTGGCCGCTGGGGCTTGGGGGCAGAGGCTTGCTGATAGTACATTTAAATTATGTCTTGACCACAGCAGCCTGAAGTCAACCTTGAAAAACATCATTCAGCTGATGCAAAGTCAGAGAAACTCAAAAGCCCTCTAATAATACAGCAGCACCACAAATAAATAAATAACCATCCACCACTGGAACAAAAATTGTTATTGTCAACATGCTGGTGGAATTTCTTCTATTAAACTGAAATGACAGTTCAGGAGAAAAAAAAAATATTTGCATATGCATATGTTGATAGGTTCTTTTGCATTAATTTTGAGTCCTGCTTAGCCTGATTTTGGTTAGACTTTTTCTCCCAGTGATTTCCCAGTATTGTTACTGTTAACTAAAATTAAAATTACAAATGTTTCTTTTTCTTTTATTATTAAAATAAATCTGAAATAAAATAAAATAATATAAATATCAGATAAATTGTTTTTTATTATTAGAAATGTTGCCTTGGCAGCTAACTGAAATAAGTTGAAGAGCTAAAATTATTTAAAAAAAAAAAAAAAAAAAAAAAAACATACACATATATATATATATATATATATATATATATATATATATATATATATATATATATATATATATATATATATATATATAAAAAAATTAAAAGTTAATTCAATTATTAAATACTATAATGGAACATAAATACTAAACTAATACTGAACTACCTATAAAATAACAAAAGGTATTGGATGTGAATTGTCAGCTTTACTGTCATATTAATAAAGACAAGAAAAAAACTATTTCTCACAATAGTGACTTCATATCTCTTGAATGCAACTGTATTTCTCACAATGTGACTTTATTTTCTTATAAATACTTACACTTTTTTGAGAAAGAAATAGGCTTCCACAGAAGAAAAACTAAAAATATAGGTCATTAATGATATAAAAGTCAAAATCTTAAGGAGGTGAAGTTTCACCTGCTCATCATCTTAAGTGGCACAGTTACCTTTTGTTTGCCACAAATTTGCAAGGAAAAGTAATTATGTTGTCATAGAGACAAATATATAAGAAATATTTATAGCTGGTATATTTTTTTTCAATTCACCCACCAATGATAGATGTCATACAGTGGCAATAGTAAGTCAATTTTGATCTAATAGGATTGTTTCCCCCTCACCCATGTATGAAATATTGCCAACTATGCCTGTCAGACTGAATTGAAAGCTGTTGATCATTATTTGTGAAATATTCAGCAGCTAAAATACAATACATTTTGATAAAATAACAAATAGCTGAGGATAGGACCACCAAGACTTTAAAAAACCCTGGTCTAGTTATTGCATGACCATAGTTACATTTCCTAAAAGCAGGATTTCTCATTTTGCTATTTTTAGAAAATTAAATCCTCTTCACAGCCTTTATTCTAATTAATGACATTTATTCCACTCAACCAAGAAAGAAAAAATCCATCTCGCATTATTTCTCCTATTTCTCTGACAAGCCCCTCATCAATGCAAATGGAGATGCTGTAATGTGGTATCAAAACAAAGACTGAATGGACATGGAGATAAGCTAATTGGTCTCCTAACAGAGCACATTCTGCGGCCCATCGCATAATTGCATTGCTGTGTGACTGAGGCACTTCTCGTCATGGAAATGGGAGATATTTACATTCTGACAATTGAGATCAGTGTCGAACCGCTCACTGGCCTAATTAGTGGGATGGCCAATGACATCACATGCTACTAAATTGATTAACAAGGAAACAAGGAAACTGGAGGAGACCTTGACTGGTACATGAGAAGACAATGTTACAATAACAGCTTTCTTTCTTTGCTCTATATTTGATATATTTATTGCATTTTATATCTTCCTCCATTTTTTAAGCTCCAATATTCTTTGTTCTAAAATGCTATATCATTTCATTTTCATAGTTTATGGTTAATTTGCCCCAAATATTTCACCCAAACATCATTGTGTGTTACTGGCTGAATCTAGTAATTAAAAAGTATCAATTGTAATCTGTACAGCTAAAAACTGATCTGACACCTAAGAATGCATGACACTAAAGACTGATTTAATGCATCTCAATGAGTAATTGTTTTAATATAATGGGAAAAGTCCCACAGCAAGAAAAACATATAATCACAATAAATTATTAGGAATCTTTAAACAATATATTTAAAGTCATATAAAATAAATGTATTTTAATACATAGAAGCAAAATGAAAAGAGAAATATATTTTTTCCTATTTCAAAAAATTGCCTGCATTTTTCAATAAAAGCATGGTTTCTTATTCTCACATCTCTCTCAATTATCTTTTTTTTTTTTTAATGAGCCCTGTGTCTATTCAGACCCATTCCAATGTAATGAACACTAAAGCATTAGCCAGCTAGGTTAATGACCCACAAACCTGCCTCGCTTAAACGATTTGGACCTGAGCTATTGTGCCCCTCAGCAGACACACTGACAAATTGTCCCTTATACACACATATTCCACATCACACACGTTGTACACACTAGGGCATGTACACAAAGGC
Organism: Barbus barbus; assembly: GCF_936440315.1. Taxonomy (NCBI): domain Eukaryota; kingdom Metazoa; phylum Chordata; class Actinopteri; order Cypriniformes; family Cyprinidae; genus Barbus; species Barbus barbus. The sequence goes on from NC_136717.1 coordinate 16,685,285, forward strand.
CTGTGCGCTAGAACACATTCCATAAACTGTATACCGAAGCTTAATTGAATCTCAGAGTAGATGGGGGACGAGAGGGCATTATTGGAGGCGTCTAAAACATCAGGGGTATTGTTTGTTATGAGAATGTCTTCAATGGGAACAGAGACTATTTCAGAGGAACACAAAGCTAAAATGTTGCTCATAAACTTTTACCAATTTAAAAGAGGATGGCAAATGCGATTTTAATTAGAAATATGTAGGTTTTAGAATAATTTTCTAGATACAAAGAGGGAAATGCACTTTTTTTTCTTCAAGACAATCTTTCTTGAGATTCTGTATTCATGAAAGGCCATTCTAATATCCTGTTTTTATGGAGTATGAATATCTGGCCTTCATCCAAACTGTTTGATTTATCTTCCAGCTTCACATCTTTAAAAAAAACAGGATCTCTCAGTAAAACAAATGTCAAATCAGACAATCAGTAAAAGCTTGTATCAAACAACAGACTGTAAGCTTTGGGAAAAAAATAATATATGGGTGTTATAATGCTTACAGTCTAGCAGATAATAAAGAAAAAAATGCTGCTTTTACACAAAAGATTTAACAATCTGCTTTGGGGTGGGCAGAGTGAGGGAGCTTATAGAAGATTGATCTTGATACTTCTTTTCCCCATCTACACTGAGATTAATCATAATTGCCTAAAGGCCTTAATCATGTGTGGAATCATGGAGAAAGAAAAGATGACAGAGACATCGAGGGGAAAAAAGATGGCACGACAGAAGAAAAATGCTCTCTGGTGATTGAGCATTGATCGCTATGGGAGGCAACCTATTGCTTTTCCCTGTTTCTACCCCACATTTCATGCAGACATAAAGCCAGCGCAATGACATAAGGTCCAATCAGCTCACAGCAATGTGATGGAAGCACTAATTACTACTGAAAGGGGAGGACAAGAGAGAAGCAAACAGAGAGATTTGAAAAGCAAGTGGTGATGTGAGTGTTGTCAGGATACTCAATCGAGAGTGTTGGCAGTGTCAGAGCATGGTGATATTCTCAATGGATGAGCAATGAGCAGGCCATCGAAATAATACACTGAACTTCACCAACCCCCACATCGCTTTTCTCCACAGGTTCAAGAGGATAATTCTGTCTAGACCAATTAGCATCTCCTTAAAGTAGTTTAGTCGGTGATAAAAATCAAATAGTGATGACACAAAAATGTAATAAAAAGCTACAGTACATTCAGACTGCCCTTGCTGTACAACCAAGAAGGTCTATAATATATTGAGAAAGCTATCTATTAGTATTCTCATTGATTTCAATGGGAGTAGCTTATAGGACAGTTGATAGAACGGTCACCTGTTTATTGGGCCAGTGCTTAATTATTTGGTTCTCTGTGGAAAAAAATAAATAAGTAAAATTAAATTAATAAATACTGTTCAAAAGTTTAGGGTTGGTATTATTTTATTTATTTTTTGTTTTTTAAAGTCTCTTATGCTTTCCGGGGCATTTTGGATAAAAAAAATTAAGTAAAAACAGTCATATGAATAATAATAATAATAAATAATCCTTTAATAACATGAATAACAATCCATTTTAATTTGCGGATTTGTTGCTCAAAAAACATTTCTTATTATTTTTAATGTTGAAAACAATTGTGCTGCTTCATATTTTTAAGGAATTATTTTCAGGTTTATTTGATTAATTTAATGTTCAAAAAGAACAGCATTTTTTACTATCACATTTGATCAGTTTAATGCATCTTAAATAAAAGTATTAATTTCTTACTGACCCTATTTTTTTTGTTTGTTTTGTGTAAATGTATATATTCTTTTGAAATAAATATGAATTATTAACTTTAAAAAATATATATAGATTTTTGTGTTGAACCAGTGTGAACAAACCCATTATAGAAGCAAAATGTGTTGTAAAATGCTGTTTCATGTTGACTTTAAAGACATCAAATTATAGCACTGCAGCAAAAGAATCAAAGGGAACGTTGTTATCAGCCTTCTAGATTACTCAATAAAAGAGTCAGACCTATGAAAACAAGAAGAAGATAAAGTAGACTAATTTGGCTAATCAAACCTTGTCTCTGTTGTTTCCGGTGTGCTGTTCTAGCTTTCATTCCCTTATCAGACCCAATGCAAAACTAAGTCTGGTTAATTAGCCAGCAGACCTGAAATCTGATCTGGATGAGGAAGTCCTTGGCAAATCTCATTCACGTTAGCAAGCAAAACAGAAAAACTACAGCTGCTGGACTGTTGATGCTTTATCTCCTCAACCCTTGGAGAGATTGTGATAAAGAAAGAACAGGAAAGAGGTGCTGATACTAAGTGTCCGTTATAGGGTAAATTCCAAGAGCAGTTGATACCCTGCGCTACTCTTCCTCGTGCTGCTCTATCAGCATTTCTGGAGGCCATTACTCCTCTTTTAACCTCCAGGCCTTTAATAGGAAACCCCTGTTCTCCAAATAGCTCCTGATAGACAAGCTGTGACACTAGGGGCCGCCACTTAAGGGCCTAATGACGGGGCAGATAAGCTGCCACTCTGTGGCCACAGTGCCATTACCTGGCTGGGGGTCTGGATTGATGGAACAAACCTGAAATCTCATACGGAGACGACAGCATGCCTCTCTCTCCCCATTAACGACTCATTTCCCTTCGGATCCAAATTGAGTTTGGGCGTTTAATATTCAGAGGCTTCGGTACCCTCCGCTGCTTGTTGTCTGACATTATTCATCATTTAAGTGCCGAATATTAGATTGTGTCACTCATCTTCAGTTTATAAGCAGCCGATGAGGGAAAGCGTTAAATCTCGGATGTGCAGACCTCTGGCGATTTATTACAGACAAGAAAAAAGTAAGCGAACGAGCGAGTAGAAGAAGTTTGCGATAAACTTCTGTCTGCATTTAGGCTAATTTTGTTGTGGAAATTCCCTGAGGTACCAAAAGGACGATAGTGTGAGATGCAACCGAGCAAATAAAAGCAAAATCTAGTTTAAGGACTAAAAATGTGCGCAGCCGTGCACACACTTTCCCTCTCCATCAGTCTGCAATATGGGATTTATTTATTTTTTTGTGCGGCACTGTGAAAGGCACTTTCAGTCAGACCTGTGTTTGATAAATGGCTGGCCATCTAAATCCCACAATGCAATGAAGGTCAACAATTCACCAGGACGTACAGAGTAAGGAACAGATCTGCAGTAATTATTATGAGTGGACTAGATGACAGAGGAGCTCAGAAAGTATGAAACTGTCAAACATTGTAAGTACCTTTTCTGTCCAAACCCCCAGATCTGATTTAGTAAAATGATTCCCATTGGTGAAAAGGGGCCTTTTGTTTCTACCTATCAGTCAGACAGCATATCATGTAAATTAACTGACAAATATATATAAAAACTTACTGAAATCTGTCCATCTGTTGTCAGAGGCCTGTCACACTAGGAATATTACAGGTTTAGTACAATGTTGTATTTGTAAATTCTTTTTCTAAAAAGAAACATTCAATGATTAATTATATATTTCAGAATATAGTTATATTTCTACACAGATTCAGCAAGGAATAAAACATTTGCAAGTAATAACAAACTGTTCTGCCTTCGCTTCAGTTATTTACAGTAAGTGTAGGTGAACCTCATAAAAAATGCTTGGTTACACAATCACCATGGGTAACAATCAGTGTTTGTAATATGTGACTTCGTGTTTGGAAAAGTCTGCATCAGATGCAGGATGCAAAGTATCAACTGCCTCCGATACTTCCAAACTTGCTGTATGTTGTCTGAGGGCCGATAAGGCCATTAACTCTGAAGAGAGTTCAGTCGAAGAAGCTGTTAACACCCACCCAGCCATTCACACCAACTCCTGATTATGTAAATGAAGAAAATATGTTGAAATATTGGCTGGTGGGACGCCTGCATAAAGTGACACTGCAAACCAAACTTTTAACAAAACTAGCATTACTGCTATATGAATGAGCCAATACTGCAAGCTATAAAAGTTCAATCTGAAATTGAATTCAAACAAAATAGCAACAGGTGTTAACAATATGCGCATGGACAAACAAATTACTGCAGAGTAATTGAGAGATGAAATTATTTTTTTTAATCTCACGTCTCCCACTTTCACATATCTTCATCTCTCTTTCTCAATTAGGGGAGTTTTAGAGATTCTATTAAAGCTCAGGCATAATAATCAAGAGAAGTGGGAGTGGGCGGGAGTAATATGAGAGCAGCTAATATGTTTGTGATTAGCGAACTAATTTACAACATCTCGAGCCATCACTCTCCCAAACGGAAGAAAACAACAGCCGCTGGAACTTACTGGAAGCACCTTCATCTAAAGCAGCAACACAAATACTAGGTGTCTAACAGAGTCCATTAATTCTAGCAACACCAATACTTGCTTAAAGGTGCAGTCACAGTAGCAGAATTTCTGCAAAAAAAGGTTAGTTTTTATTTATAATAGTATAGCTATGTTTCTAGGCATAGGCAAACTAGGCAGTTGCCTAAAGTGCCACCAGCTAGAGGGGGCGCCAGTGAGCACCTCAACAGTATCATAAACACATGATGACACGGTATTTTAGCAAATATTGAAGCTTACTGCATCCCAAATAACGCACTATACACTTATGCACTTATGTTCTCAACAATGTAGTGTATGAATTATTTAAGGATATTTTGTCATTTATAATCGGAGTCTGATAGCTCCTCCCCCTTCGCGACGCAATTAAAGCTGGGACAGTTGAGTGCATGAAGTGTCTAACATTCCATACTTAATTTTTTTGGTTATTTAAGTGCATCATCCGAGTATTTAAAGTGCACTTTTTATTTTTGGAATTTTCAGTGTGAACGCACTACTCGCACTATTTATACTACAAAACGTCATAGAATAGTGCATAAGTACACGATTTGGGACGCACCTGCTATGTTAAGTACATTCAAGCTGCTAAATATTAGCATAAGAATATTTAAAATCTTATGAGAAAGAAGGTGATCCAAATATTTATTGTATATTGAAAATGTATATTTAAAAAAATTAAATAATGCAATTGTTGGATTGGTTGCCATGACTAAATAAAAAACAAATAATACATAAAAATGTCCAGAAAGCACGGTAAAGTGTTCCGTTCACGTATGAAAATAAAATCTAAAATGTCAATGATATACCAACATCTGTCTCATGTGAAATATTTCAATAATCATATCATTATCCTAATCAAAAGCATAAATCATCATATTAGATGTATTGTATTATATCTAAAAATATTGCTGCTCTATTAATAAAAAAAATTATACTGTTGTATTAACTAATTTAGATACGCTGAACCACAACCACAGTGGTTATACAGTATATGCTGGTGAATAATTTCAATGGTCATTAAGAGAAAATGTGTTTATATAATTTGTAAAATTTGCCAAATTGGTAAATATGACTGCACCTTAACATTCAAAAACACAAGACAATTTTAAGTGATTTTGCACAACAGAGCAAAAAAAGAAAGAAATAGCTTACTGCATTTGTTAGTCTGTATATCAGTACATCAGTATTTGGTTGCACTTTATTTTGAGATTTAACTTGAAAAAGAGAGCATCCGGATAAGAGACTGACGAACTTTACCACCCTATGACTGGGTCAAACACTGTCTATGGTGAAAGTAATACTTACTGTAACAAACTTCAAATGACTGGGAAGAGAAGATTCAGAGTCAAAATGACCTGATATCTTACTGCTCCCACTGTTTTTACCAAATGTGAGGAGAGATCACATAAATGTACAATTTTAGGGGACCCCTTAATTGCAGATTTCTATGGGGGTTAAAATAAAAGACAGGCTCTAGCAGAAACACCTATTATCATAATACAGGTCCTTTTCAAACAATTAGCATATTGTGATAAAGTTCATTGTTTTCTGTAATGTACTGATAAACATTAGACTTTCATATATTTTAGATTCATTACAACACAACTGAAGTAGTTCAAGCCTTTTATTGTTTTAATATTGATGATTTTGGCATACAGCTCATGAAAACCCAAAATTCCTATCTCAAAAAATTAGCATATCATGAAAAGGTTCTCTAAACGAGCTATTAACCTAATCATCTGAATCAACTAATTAACTCTAAACACCCGCAAAAGATTCCTGAGGCTTTTAAAAACTCCCAGCCTGGTTCATTACTCAAAACCGCAATCATGGGTAAGACTGCCGACCTGACTGCTGTCCAGAAGGCCATCATTGACACCCTCAAGCAAGAGGGTAAGACACAGAGAGAAATTTCTGAACGAATAGGCTGTTCCCAGAGTGCTGTATCAAGGCACCTCAGTGGGAAGTCTGTGGGAAGGAAAAAGTGTGGCAGTAAACACAGCACAACGAGAAGAGGTGACCGGGCCCTGAGGAAGATTGTGGAGAAGGACCGATTCCAGACCTTGGGGGACCTGCGGAAGCAGTGGACTGAGTCTGGAGTAGAAACATCCAGAGCCACCGTGTACAGGCGTGTGCAGGAAGTGGGCTACAGGTGCCGCATTCCCCAGGTCAAGCCACTTTTGAACAGAGAAGCAGCACTGGACTGTTGCTCAGTGGTCCAAAGTACTTTTTTCGGATGAAAGCAAATTTTGCATGTCATTCGGAAATCAAGGTGCCAGAGTCTGGAGGAAGACTGGGGAGAGGGAAATGCCAAAATGCCTGAAGTCCAGTGTCAAGTACCCACAGTCAGTGACGCTGGTGTTGGTCCACTGTGTTTTATCAAGGGCAGGGTCAATGCAGCTAGCTATCAGGAGATTTTGGAGCACTTCATGCTTCCATCTGCTGAAAAGCTTTATGGAGATGAAGATTTCATTTTTCAGCACGACCTGGCACCTGCTCACAGTGCCAAAACCACTGGTAAATGGTTTACTGACCATGGTATTACTGTGCTCAATTGGCCTGCCAACTCTCCTGACCTGAACCCCATAGAGAATCTGTGGGATATTGTGAAGAGAAAGTTGAGAGACGCAAGACCCAACACTCTGGATGAGCTTAAGGCCGCTATCGAAGCATCCTGGGCCTCCATAACACCTCAGCAGTGCCACAGGCTGATTGCCTCCATGCCACGCCGCATTGAAGCAGTCATTTCTGCAAAAGGATTCCCGACCAAGTATTGAGTGCATAACTGAACATAATTATTTGAAGGTTGACTTTTTTTGTATTAAAAACACTTTTCTTTTATTGGTCGGATGAAATATGCTAATTTTTTGAGATAGGAATTTTGGGTTTTCATGAGCTGTATGCCAAAATCATCAATATTAAAACAATTAAAGGCTTGAACTACTTCAGTTGTGTTGTAATGAATCTAAAATATATGAAAGTCTAATGTTTATCAGTACATTACAGAAAATAATGAACTTTATCACAATATGCTAATTTTTTTAAAAGGACCTGTATAGCACTGTATGCTGGGGAGAAATTGGAAATACAGGCTTGTGTGATTGCAACAATCATTTTATGGGCAGAATGGCTTATTTTGCTGCCCACCTTCATTCACAGGCCAGATAAACTATGACAATCTAGCTAGTGGGCTGACTTTGATGAATCATGCTGACAACATTTCACTTGCACACCTACATAATGGCAACAAATACTGAACGCCGGGTTGTAACCACCTTAAACACGTCCACACTCAATATTCAAATTAGTGGTCAGCTGATGGGGTTTGCAAGGGTTTGTTGTCAAATTATTGCACAATAAATGTAACTGAACGTGATGACAAAAACTGCTAAAACTGAACCGGTTTGCAACACGATGATGAGCGAGGAGGACAATATGCCTACACAAAGAAAACATGCTGAATTTTAACGAATTGCTAAAGACACTCGGCAGAGGCTGTGCGGCAGAAGGGAAAAAGGCGAGCGTCATTCAGACTTTTTGATTGTAATTACATGCCAGCACAGAAGGCAGTCAGACACACACACATTTGTATGATTTAATGATTTAGACATGATGATGATGGCATGGCTCATTTTTATTCCATTATCTGCTGGTGCACAGATAGAGTGATTAAATAATGGTAAACACTGGATTTGACGAAAAGGAGTTATAGGCAGAGAAAAGAAAATATCACTTTCTTGTTTTGACAGGCTAGACACACAACTGCAGTCAACCACAAAAGATGCCATTCCATCGCCGGGGCCTCACATACGATCCTTATGAAGCAATCTGATTTGAGAATAGTATGCTGAGTGCCAGAATGGAGAGCCTGAGCTGATTTATTGTGATGCTGCTTCTGAGTGATTATATCATCATATTTAGACTCTCCAGATGACATAAAAACAATATCTTGCACTTGCAAATGTTTTCTTGCATGGAAACTCAATGCTTTGAAATCCCTTTACTTTAAAAGACAAATTTCTGTTTGTATATTATAAAAAACAGAGATAATCTTAGTATTGAAAACATTTTTTGGTCACATATGAAAATGTTAGTAAAGTAACATTAACTGTGATAATTATGGTATATTTGGTATTTACTTTTTACTGCCACCTATAGTGTTTACGGTTTTATTTCATCTTTAAATATACACTACCGTTCAAAAGTTTGGGATCAGGAAGATTTTTTATGTTTTTAAGGGAGTCTCTTCTGCTTATCAAGGCTGTATTTATTCGATCAGAAATACAGAACAGTATTATTGAGAAATCTTATTGCAATTTCTAATGTTGCTTTCCTATTTTAATATACTTTAAAATAGAATTTATTTCTGTGACGCACGCTGAATTTTCAGCATCATTACTCCAGTCTTCAGTGTCACATGATCCTTCAGAAATCATTCTAATATGCTGATTCATTATGAGTGCTGAAACTGTTGTGCTCCTTCATATTGTTTTTTGGAACATGTGATACTTTTTTCTTGGATACTTTGATGAATACAAAGTTTTAAAAGAGCAGCATTTGTTCAAAATAGAAATCTTTTCTAACAATATAAGTTTACTATGACTTTTTATTCATTTAACACATCCCTCCTGAATAAACGTATTAATTTCATTAAAAAAAGAAAAAACGTACTGTCCCCAAACTTTTGAATAGCATTGTATATTGTAACACAAAATTATTATTTTTAATAAATGCTGTTCTTTATAACTTTTTTATTAATCAGTGAATCCTTTAAAAATAAAAATAAAAATAAAAAATCACAGGTCCCAAAAAAATATGAAGCAGTACAACGGATTCAACATTGATTATAAATCAGCATATTAGAATGATTTCTGAATGGTCATGTGACACTGAAGACTGGAGTAATGATGCTGAAAATTCAGCGCTGCGTCACAGAAATAAATTCTATTTTAGAGTATTTTAAAATAGAAAACTGTTATTTTAAATTGCAATAATATTTCACAAAATAACATTTTTTTCTGTATTTTTGATCAAACAGATACAGCCTTGATGAGCAGAGGTGGTGATGGCGCAGTGGATAAGACACATGCCTTTGGTGTGAGAGACCAGGGTTCGAATCCACTGTGAGACACCAATGTGTCCATGAGCAAGACTAGACACTTAACCCCCTAGTTGCTCCAGAGGCGTGCGACCTCTGACATATATAGCAATTGTAAGTCGCTTTGGATAAAAGCGTCAGCTAAATGAATAAATGTAAATATGTATGTATATATATAGACTCCTGAACAAAATCTTAAGACCGGTGGAAACATTACAAGTATTTGCATTTTGCGCTGGTGGATCGTAACCAGGTGGTAAGTGCTGCTTCAAAATGCCAAAAGAAGAAACAGGAGCAAGAGACAAAAAGTAGAGAATAAGCAATTTATTGAAAACTGCATTTAAACTCAAACAAGCTGTTCATCAGCTGATCAAGAGTTTAAGACCATAGCCTTTATATAGCCTTGTGGGAAGTCGTGGCCTAATGGTTAGAGAGTCAGACTCGTAATCCAAAGGTCGCAGGTTCGATTCTCGGGCCGGCAGGGATTGTAGGTGGGGGGAGTGAATGTCCAGCGCTCTCTCCACCCTCAATACCACGACTGAGGTGCCCTTGAGCAAGGCACCGAACCCCCAACTGCTCCCCCGGGCATTTTACATTTCTTAAAAGATCCTGAGTATTATGGGACAAAAAAGTCAAGTGGTAGACCCAAAAAAGATCAGTGAAACACGCAGGATGGTCTAAAAGAGCGACGTTATTCTCCTGGAAGAAGGCCTTCATCAGGCGGTTGTTGTGAACTACAGCATTGTTCTGCAGAAAGACCCAGTCATTACTGCACAGACGAGGGCCCTCAGTCAAGAGAGATGCCCGCTGCAACATGTCCACATAGCCACAAAGCTTTTTTTATAGATTTTTTTTAATTTAAGCAAATTTATGTATCCTTAATGCATGCACACACTCACAATATTCTTTAGATATTTTTTTGACAAAATTAAATCTTGACTTGTAATTATGTACAAAAAATATTCTGTTCTAAAGTATTAACACACATTTTTGTAGTGCATACAATACACTAACTTTTTGAAAAAGCAATATTTTTCAAATAAATACTGAAATTATCATATGCCAGTTGAATCTTTGTTTAAAAATGTATATACGTATATGGTGCATTTTCTTATTTTAAGAGTAAAAGGGTGGGTCTGAAATAAATAGCAAAAATAAATAAAGGCATGAAATAAATAAAATAATTAATTAAATCAATAATAAATAAATAAACATACTTTAAATGTGACATTCATGTAACAAAGGAGTAAATGAGTTGGTTATAAAACACCTGTTGATATAACAATGAAAATTAGGAACCATCCAAAGTTTCACCTATGCTCTTCCTAAAACACCATAATTAAACTATGGTTACTAAGCAAGAACCGCGTATATTTTCAGGGTTTGACTGAAGCATCAATACTGTGCCATTACAAAACAAATAGGTCGAACAACAAGCCAAAAAACAGCCTGATTGCAGCAGATGTGGACTAATTTGAATGCATTTCTTCATCCAAAGCTTTAAATCTAAGCCTATAAAAACAAATCTGTGATTCAAAGCCAAGAATCTGAAAATGCATTCATTTCTAACCGCTGATTTCTAAGAGTCTCTCTGCTTACTGTTATGATAATATAGCCAGAAGATACAGTCACAGCCGCAGCGTGTTCCAAATTCTATTTCTGCACTGACCCGGCTCATCCATCGCCACTATACATCTGAGCTACACACTGCGCTGTCATCCACAAGACACACACATACTGCAGAAGAACGACCACAGATGGCATCTGAATCTTGTGCATCAGTGTGAAGGGAAAACTCATGGCACAGAAGGATAGGAGCCAGCGAATGCCAGCGTTCAAACCTGCGGCACACATACGCGCTCCTGCCTCCCACGCGCTCCTCAAAAACAGCTATATCTAATTATTCTTAATGAAACCCTCCATCTCAGTCACTGACACCACAGTTTGCAGGGCGAGTTAGGTTGGATGGATGGGGCTCGGTCACAGCTGCGTCTCAGTTTTGTGTGTTGAGACGTGTGAAGGCCTGAGGTTCTCTTTGACATCTTGAACTGTTGCGTTCAGCTTTAATGAAGAGCAAACTGGGGCATTAAGATGTAAACATCATGCGCACTCTACACAAAGGGCCAAGCGATAATTGACAAGTATTTCTGCTGCTTTAACAGACACTTGCTAAATCATTCACCATGCTGATTTTATGTGGATGATAAAACAAATCTTTTTTACAGTGTAGTCTGGCTCTATGGGGAATAAGGACTGACCCAGAGCGCTGGATAAGCGTCACCTGGTGGCCTTGATAAGACCTCTGCCAGCAGCAAACTTAGCAGATTGACAAATTTAAATAGCAAAATAAATAAATCAAATAAATTAGCAAAAAAACATATACGACTTATATTCTGGTGTCAAATTATTCTCTCTAAAAGGGTGAGCTGCTGTTTTAAGTTTGTATTTGATATAAACATTAGAAATCTCACATTTTGCCTTTTTAAATTGAATTTTGAGTTTATATCTCACAATTCTGAGTTTCTATCTCACATTTCACAATTCTATTTTCTGTTTCCACTATGAAATAAAAAGGTTTTTAATCGCTTATAAAAAGATATACTGTACATTATCTCACAATTCTGACTTTTTTCATTGCAACTGCAAGTTTACATTGCATTTCAACTCAAGATTTTTCTTCTCTCAATTCTGAAGTCCGATTTGTGCAATATGAACTTAGTCGTGACCGTTTTTAAAGATCTGCTTGACTTGAAGACTGTTTTTGTGTTTTTGTAATGGCTTGTTCAATAACAACCAAGGATACTTGGTGCCTTTATATTTTTGTTTTAGAAGGTCTTGCATGAATTTTTATTTCTTTTATTTCACTTTTTATTCCTGTAAATGTGCTTCAAGGATTATCTCCACATTTAAAATGTAAAGTACCAGCAAATTTTGACAAGATTGTGTTCTGACAGCAAAGACGAACAAATGCTAAGGGCTATAAGCACACTTCAGCTCCTCTGCAGATCTTCGGTTCAGGTTATCAGTCTCTGGACCTTGCGGGCATGTGACAAAGTGCTATGCAGGATTATGCAGTCCACCGTAAACATGTTAGCTCAATCTCTACACTGGCTCAGAGCAAACAAGCAGTATAATATACTAATTTTTCCCCAAAACAGAAGAGGCTCTCTGGGGATTTACTAAATAGCATTATTAAATCATGTGAGATTTTATGAGTTTTTTTTTTTTCTACATTAAAAATTAGCATGTCAAAATTTTGCAAAATGTTCAGCAAAACAAAATCATGCAAAAAATGTTAAGTGTAATGTTAAATGTTGAAGGCTAGAGTAATGATGCTGAAAATTCAGCTTCGCTACCAAAGGAATAAATTTCATTTTACAAGATATTAAAAAAACAGCTATTTTAAATTGTAATAATATTTTATAATATTACTGTTTTTATGGTATTATTAATCAAATAAATGCAGCCTTGGTGAGCATGAGAGACTTATTTCAAAAACATTAGTCTCTACAAAAAATGTTGTAACACTTTACTATACAGTAAGAGTACATGAATAATCATGTAGTGATACCTGAATTATATATTACTTTAATTTGAGTTAATGATGAGTTAATACAGAACTAACCTTATGAATTCATGTGTGAAAACTTACCTCAATGTGTTAATTAATACATGAACTAACAAATATTTACTAACATGTAGTCAAGGTGGAAATTATTCAGACATGAATAACAAATATTGTAACTAATAACTGTAACTAGCCCTGGTCCCGCTAATATGTTTGCCTTTGTCAGAGAAACCGCTGTAAATCAGCAAACTGACAAGGCACATACAGTATATTTTTGACCTTGGTTCTTCAGGCTTACATTATTCTAAAGCTTTTTTTAGTTTTTATAGTATAAAACACTTTTCTCTGCTTTTTAGCACATCTATTTGTGGTTGCTGCAAGCTAGTCAAATTCTGTCATCAGCTGTGCTGAAGGAACTCGTGAGACCAAAAAATGAGGAGGGTGGTGAGGGAAAAAAAGAGAGAAGAGAAAGGGGGGAAAGTAATGGAAAAAGAAAGAGCTGATGCTGAGGGCGCTATAAAAAGTACAGATGATGGGGGAGAGAGAAAACCGGTTGATATATTGTGTGGACTTTTGCACATTTTAAATAATGTCTCACACATAAAGCCCAGCCAGTCATGAAATTAGGCTTTTACTGTTTCTATAGCAAACACGAAGACCAGCACCATCCCTGAACCGCTGCAATATCTGCCACACAGGAAGACTTCATAGCACAAAAACACACAATTCCAGAAACAGTCGTTTTGAATAAGTTCCCATCTTCATTAGTAACTTACTTGTCTGTGAAAAAGGAAAATACAGCATGATAAAAAAATTATCCAGTGCCGACAAAGACTTCTTGTTCGCATTGTAATTGAAATGCAAATCTTTTACCTATTTGTCAGTGCTTAACTTGACACTAATTTAATATTATAATTTAATTCATTTATTTAATTTAAACTGAAATTATGACAAAAATCTACAAAAGGATAAAATAACTTCTGATTCAAAAGAAAGAAACAAACAAACTGAGCCCATGTTGGAGGTTAGTTGCAGTTCTTTCTTTCTTTCTTCTTGATAAATCAGAAGTTATAAGTTCTTTTGTTGTAGATTTGTATCATAATGTCAGTTTAAATTAAATAAATTAAATTAGGATGCAACCTATAATATATGGCATATTCATATTATTTATATTATTCATAACTCTTTCTCATAGTACATCTTCAATAAAATGTGGCACAGCTTACAATCTGGTTTGACTATTTTATTTTATAAAATAATACAAAAGGAAAGGACAAAAGCGAAAGGAGAAAGGAATAAAATAATATAAGCATTAACAAAAATTTGTGATGTCCATAATGTTTCATTGTTCCATATTAATGTTTTATTGTGCATATTAAAATATATTAAGCAAAATTAAAATATAATGTGCATGGCTTATATCAATGATTATAGCTTGTTGATGCCTTTTGCAATGTAAGCATCATAAAGTGTGTTCATACAGCATTATAGGAAATATTATATGCATGACATTATAGGCCAGATGTAATATGCAACACTCAGTTTCACACAATATGCAGGGAATCCCTGATCCGTCTCTTTATCCATCAAGGGGTCTTTGGCCTGGAAAAGGTTCAAGAGTCTGCCTTAACCAAGTCTGCTTGAATTCATTTCACAAATGTCTTTTGTTTCTGATGGATTTGTTTCATTTCGATCTCATTTCACCCCTCAAATGCATTAAAGAACGGTCACATCAGTAGACAGGGTTACAACACATTCCATGAAGAACAAACTCTTTAAAGTTGAGGAGTGTCATTTACCTCAAACTCTGACTCTTTCCTCTTTCTACACTTCATTTAATAAAAAAAGAGCTGAATGTGACATTTACATTTCAAAGTGATTTTCCTTCTTTACAGCAGAGAAAGAAAAAAAAATAGCATGAAAGGTCAATAGGCACATCTTTGAGCCCAGACATGGGAGAGCGAGCCTGTGTGCATGTGTGTGAGAAAGAGAACTGAAATGAGTTGATTTACAGAGACAGTAAATGAAAAGCTTGTCAAATTTTCCTCAACTCACACACTCTCTTCTCACGTTTTTCCTCTCACTTTCTCTACTGCAATGCGCCAGTGTCTGCGTGCACGGTCCTCGCAGAGCAGCACTTATGACAACAGAACAGCACAAACTTGCGGTTCATCACAATGCTGTCTCCCTCTCTTACACACCTCTCCTAATCTTCGCCTTTCATTATCATGCTCTCATTCTTCCTCTCTCCCTCCATCTCCTTTCGCTTTTGTCCTACGTGACAGAGCCATTTTAACTTGACGTGTAACAATAGTTGCTGAAAGCATTTTTCAAACATCTATTGCCAATTGTCACTTCAGCTGGATTTTGTCTCCTCACAAAAAAGGTAATCAGTCACACAGAGAGAGTTTGCCTAATGCATCTTGATCTCTTCTACAAAAACCCTACAGAGTAAACGGTACATTGGCATTGTGCTGCAATTTTTGCAGCTTGATTTAGAGCACATTCTTAGCTGCTACAAATGAACAAGAATGCAAATGATTTGCTTCCCTCTTAAGAACACAAACAGTTTTATGATTAGATTGCACATTAACTGAATATTTTATTAAAATATTTAAGTAGAAAAGAAAGCTATTTGGCTTTAGTGTTCACTGTGAAAATGAACACAAAACAGTCAACATAAACTCCAATACAATATTTACAGTCATTCCAGCTGAAATAAATACTGGAGGTAAAACACCACCAATGTTTATTCCTATTCACACAAATTTTGATTCCAGGGAAGATTATCAATTAACATAATTTGCAAATACATTTTAATATTTACATCTCAAAAACATATCCATATGTATGGATTTTTTGACTTGGTAAACTTGCTCGGTAGCTCACCTGGTACAGCATTGTACTTGCGATATAGTGCATTTGGATATGAAACCGTCGCATGAAAGGGTGACTATTAAAGAGCTAAACAAGCTAAAATGGCATGGTTGCTTTAACAACTTAGGTTTTCATCTCACATTTGCTCTGGATAACATTATCTGCTAGGTTTAGGGTAGATTTAGTGTATGTGGTACGTTATTTTTATGCGATAGAACATTTAACTGCCATTATTCTGAACTGCTGCGATGCATACAACTACCAGCATAATAAAACATTGCAAGATTTACCTTCATCTGTTTTGGATCAATCAGAAAACGCTTTTAGCTCACTAACTGGACATTTCACCTGGAAAGTGTTGCGAAACATGCAAGAGGCAAAGGAATGTCATTTTGCAGCAATGTCGCCAAAGGAACGTTTTTTCAATAAGCCTGGGTTGAAATGGTGAATTGATTTTGAATAAGACCTTGCTTGCAAAACTGTTGTATAAAAGTAATAATATCAATAAAAAAGCAATAATATCGAGTAACTTACATTTCAGACAAAATGTTGCCAGTTCGTTCATAGCTTATTGATTTAATATTTTAGTTTTCATTGTCTCTTCCCCTCTCATTCCCTCACTATCCATCATGAACATACACAGTAGGCCTTCTCCAAAACGGACCCCCGAGTGTTAGAGTTTGACCCCGCTCTGTGGGTGAGTGTGCGCCCTCATTATAAATAACAGAAACACCCCAGTGCCATAACGGCAGGACAATTAGTGGCCGGCGAAGACCTAATTATGGCCCTATGATCTCCTTTAATGGCAGAGACTGAGCGCTCTCGCCCGGGGCAATTTTCCTCCCTGTTAATTACGCAATTATTCTATTATTGCAGATTGACTGATAGGCTTCTGCCACAGGTGTAACCTTGTAGTCTTTAGCGATGAGGAGAGCTCTTCAGAGCTGACTGAGGAACGGCGCCAGTCTCTTGCCCAGTGATGAGAATCCGCAGAGCTGGCCAATTTCAGCTGAAGGCCCCACTCCTCCACTCTGCATGCTGCAGAACTGGAGATGAATGCATTAGATGTATATTAATGCCAAATATGAATTAGATAGGGTGGTGATGGCGCAGTGGATAAGACACATGCCTTTGGTGTGAGAGACCCGGGTTCGAATCCACTGTGAGACACCAATGTGTCCCTGAGCAAGACACTTAACCCCTAGTTGCTCCAGAGGCGTGCGACCTCTGACATATATAGCAATTGTAAGTCGCTTTGGATAAAAGCGTCAGCTAAATGAATAAATGTAAATGTAGATAGAGGGGGTGGTACAGTGGAGAGCTGCTCTTGACATTGAGGAGAGCTCTGTAGATGCCAAATGTGCCATTTATTGTCTTTTTAGAAAAGTGGCTGTTTGTTTTGTAACATACATTTCTTTACGGTCTCATTTAATCAATATAATGTAGCTTTGCTTTATAAAAGTATACAAAATATTCCAAATGAATTCCATAAATTAAAAAAAGTTCTTGACAATATCTGGATTTCTGAAAACGGAGATGTCTTCTAAGACTTTTAAGATTTGTATGTTCTCTGAAATATCCTGAAACTATTTCCCAACTAATGCCTCCCCCTATAGGGAGAAGACACTTTCAGTGGATAAGATCATCTGTCCAGGGACTTTGAGAAGCACTTAAATCTGACCACATGGGATGATGTAACCATACATAATGGACTGTAATGATCCAGGCCATCTTTATGTTGGCAGGATGTACTAATGAACTGACCTCAATCTTCAGTGCCCGTCTCCACCTTACTGACTGATCTTAGTCGTGTGCTAACGTCTACTCTGGTCACATTAGATATCTTTCAACAGTTTGGCATCAGAGCAAATACAAACAGCCCTGAAAAAATGTAAGATGCTTCTCTGATGTACATTCATTGTTCTGCATTCAAATCTTTAAGTTATAGTTTACCAAAAAATTAAAAGTTGGACACCATTTACTCACCCTTATGTTATCCCAAACCTGTATGACTTCCTTCTTTTAACATTGTTTGAATTGCATTTGTATGACTAGTATGTCAGTTCTGAATACTGTTAAAACCAGTTCAGTGTTAGGCTTACTTGCCATTGTGTCAAGTGACTGTGTTTTATAGTGCTATTGCTAACATACTTGCATATTTTGTTTTTCTTTAGGGCATTTTCATTTGCTCAGGCCATCATGGATTGCACCATTAGACCTGCCATTTAATGAAAGTCACTCATGTGAAACCACAAAGATGTGAACTCACATTAACATGCGTCCATACCACTCACAGTACATGCAGTGACTTTAGATTTTATTGCATCTGCCTGAGGCTACAATCACTAACTCAATCTACAGAAAATGGCATGCTAGAAAATGCATTTCAGCTTCACACACAAGGAAGCTTAAACTCAGGTGCAACTCAAATATACAGAAAAGTACTTAAAGCAGCTAAGCATAAGAAGATTCCAAAGAATTCATGATAAATGTTATGAAATCTAATTTACATGAGGAGGACCACATGTACAAATGGTAATTAATCTATTCAGAACAGAACCCAAACCCCAAAATGTAGCTATAAACCGCATCATCTAGATTCAGTCAGATTTACTGAATAGAAACAACCGTTTTATGTACTTGTCACTATGAGTGCCTATATTACAAAATAGTGTGTTCATAATTAGATTTAAAATGAATTTTAACAGATTTTCTGTTGAGTTCAGCATGGTACAGTAAGTGTGCGACTGTACTGTAGCCTACTCAAACCTGCCAAACCCCAAAATGTAGCTATAAACTGCATAGATCATCTGGATTCAGTCAGATTTACTGAATAGAAACAACCATTTTATATACTTGTCACTGTGTCTATAAAACAAAATATTATGATAATAAATAGATTTAAAATGACTTTTTAACATTTTCTGCTGAGTTCAGCATGGTAAGTGTTCACCTTAGTGCAAAAACTGTATTCAAACCTGCCAAACCCCAAAATGTAGCTAACTGCTTAAATCATCTGGATTCAGTCAGATTTACTAAACAGAAACAACCATTTTATGTACGGAGTGTCTATTTACACTAAGTGCAAATAGCCAACTTGTTGGCAAAGGCTATTTACACTAACTCCGCCCACTAACGTGTGATTGGGTTAGTCAACAATAAAAAAAAGAAGTTAGTTCAATATCAGTTTCAGTGGCGTAGATGGTAAGACGCATGCTTTTTGACGCGATCGACCCGAGTTCGAGCCCACCTTTTGCCAAACATTTTTTTCTCCCTTTTCAAATCTCATATCGCATCAGAAAGGCATTTATTTTCAATAAAATGAAGGAAATAATCAAAAGGTTGAAAAAAAAGTATCGGGCAGGGTTAGGGTAGGTGTAGGGAGGCCTTTATAGTCCCAATAAGGTGGCATCCATTTAATAAATTTGAATTAAAATTATAAATTTACACTCAGTACATTATTATTGCGTACTGTTTTATAATGTACTACAATACTGAGGTGCAGATAATTGCCACTATTTGCAATAAGTAGTATAAATAGCAGAAAATCTTGCTATTTTAACATTGTGTAAATAGAATCTATAGCTATTTGCACTTAGTGTAAATAGCATATCGTTAAAAAATACTGCTATTTTCACTTGGTGTAAATAGAATCCATTGCTATTTGCACTTAGTGTAAATAGCATCTGTCACTAAAAAAATATGCTATTTGCACTGAGTGTAAATAGCATCTATTGCTATTTGCACTTAGTGTAAATAGCGTCTATCGCTATTTACACTTAGTGCAAATAGCCGCTGCCAAAAAAATATGCTATTTGCACTTAGTGCAAATAGCCGCTGCCAAAAAAATATGCTATTTGCACTTGTCACTGTGTGTGCCTATATTACAAAATGCTATGTTAATAAATATATTTAATGCACTTTCTGTTGAGTTATCAACATGGTTAGTGTGTGGCTTAGGATGAAAACTCTACTCACACTTGCTGTCTGTCAATACTGCAACCTGTTAACATGGGTGCCGGAATAAATACACACTGTTTTCCCATGCAATGTGAAACAGGCTTTAGGCCTTAGCAGCCCTCATGTTTCCCTGGCAGATCTCTCCAAACATTCCTGAACGTAAACTGCTTGACATTTGCCTCGTTAAATTAATCGGAATTCACCATTAAAACGTGTTTCTTACTATGAGTAGGATGTCTTTGAAGAAAGGATGGCCTGTGGGTCATGAATGGGTTGTGAATGGGGGTAAGTAGGCTGTGGATGTCGGAGAGAAAAATAAAGATGGCTGGAGACTCAATCTAATTGCATGATGATGGTATTTTAAAGTCTTCTTGATTATTAAGCTGCAGCTAAGTGCTATTGATCTGGGACCTGTAGGGGATGTCTCAGTCATGCGGTATTAGGACCCAAACCGTTCTACCATGCATTATTCAACAGGCAGCTGACAAGCTCTACTGGCAGCCAGCAATCCCAGGGCAACAGGAGCTCAGCTGTGACTAACTTCCCTGGCCACACACACACACACGCGCACACACTTTCGCTCACTCACATACCCACTGGCCCCTGGCTAGCCCGCTTTGGTGCCAGATTGTTGTTGAGAATTCATCGACCCAAAGCAGCCAGAGGTTAATATATGAACTGCGCACAGACTAGTTGTCTATACCTGCTGAAAATGAAGCAGACAATCTGAGATCACAACCCCCCTGCTCTGACCCAGTGGAGGGCGGAAAACAACAAGAACAAAACCAGTCAAACATCCAGAGCAACCATCTGAAAGTCTGAAGACTGACCTGGCATGGCAAGTCTGACACTTGTCGCCCTGCTTTTCTTGTTTTCTATCATGTCTGTGGACACTTATACAACTATTCGCACACTTGATGTGATAATTATATAATTTGCTTTCCTTTATAATCTTGAAATTCGGTTCTTAATTAAATTCATGAAAACGGAAAAAAACAAACCTGAGCAAATTGGCGACTTGGTTTTCAAACCAGTCTGTTGTAACATCTACAACTATTCACAGGAAGTCCCAAGAGTACAGAATAAAAACATATTAAAGAATAAATGCAAAAGCAGGTAATGGGAAATGACTTTTTAACATTAATCAAAAGATCAATAAATCAAACCCATTCAAACCCATCCATTTAAAGCTCTTTATCCTTCCATCCCTTCTTCCAGTCCATGATCCACTGTAAGGTAAGCTCCACAAACCCTGTATAATGTATCTTTGTTTGCACCGATTGCAATTATCATGGGGATCAATGGACGTGATCAATACTTTACAGCAATTAACATTTAATATCCCTGCACAGCCACTTAGTCCATTAATGGGAGATTGATTATTCCACTGCCTAGCTGGAGCTCTGAGTGGCATAGATCTATTTCCTCTGTCTATCACGCAGAATCAGGGAAAACAGCGGTACATTTATGTTCTTAGCAGATCTTTTCTTACCAGAATTACTTGCTATGCAGTGCACAATCACATTATTGGCAAATACCAGAGCAGGGAGTTAAGAACACACACACAGGATAGATTGCTAAACTAGGCCTTACGCTGTCTGTGTTCTCCTGGGAAGTTTCAACTTACAAGTGAAACCACACAGTGAACACAGTGATCCAAATTCAATAAAAATGCATTTAATAGTACAATAAAATGGCATGCAAATTTTATGAAATTCACAAGTCAGTGTTCAAATAAAGACTTTTTCACTGGTAATTAGTGTGAACATGTTTCATTCCAACATGATTAGAGCCATCATTTAAAAAAAAATCCATGCAAAATATTTCCTAGCTACGACATAAACATACATAGTCTCAAAATGCTAATCATGTATATTATGGATGCACAATATATTGGAACTATATTGGATAACATGCCAATATAAGACATTTTTGGCCAATTTTAAAACAGCTGCATTTAAAGCAGTTAATTTGACTTTATAATGTTATATTTGAATTTATTAAATAGTATAGAATTTTCATCCATTTATTAGTTATCAGCTATAACATGATAATAGAGCTCATAAAATAAAAAATATAAAAATCAGTATCAGAATTTTAATATCTGTGCATCCCTATAATTGCTATTTATGGTTTTTTTAAACATGCATGTAACACAAATATCGTCTGATAATAAGTTTGATAAACTGGGTGCAATAATGTATGGAAGAAGCAGTAAATCACATTAATGAATGAATCGATCATTAATTCCACGCATGTGATCCTGCCATTGTTCCATCTTCCACAGAAAATCATTTTCCTCCTTTCACATTTAATCTGCCATGAAATAATTCTGTGTAGAAAAGGTTAAGACTGGCTGTGGTTGTTGCCGTCAATGACCAACCACAAAGACCTGCCATTTATGATCTGCCTGATAATCACCAATATCAGCTGATCGATTGGAATGAGAAATATCAATCTCTGCTGCTGAGAGCTAAACTTGCCCTCGGGAGTTCAACCCCGCTGCAGCGTCAGACACAAAACAAAGAACATTTTGCTTCAGTGACCAGGGAAAGTGTTTGTGTAAGCGAAAAAAGAAGGATCAGGCAATTAAGAATGCTGTCAGATAAACTCCTCTCGAGATTCTACAGGCATGCTTTACACTCAGGGGGTATCGACAGGAGGAGGGCCAGCAGAGCCTTAGCCTCTGACGCTTGCGCCACTGCTGCATCGCCAGGGCTTCTGCTATATAAACACTTTGTTTCTGCTGACGATCAGAGGGATGAGCCGGCCGCTACATCCACAGTATTGATCCTCTGATTAGTTTCCTGCAGTTACTGCTCAAAGAACCACCGTTGAAAAAGGGAGGATTATTTTAGGGAGGGGGCGATAGATGAAAGGAGAACTGGAGGAAAGGGAGGGAAGCAGACAAAAAAGGAAAAAAAAAAAGAGCGAATAACCCTATTTGGACTAGTTTTCACTGGGGCGAGGTAAATTGGACATTTCACAAATGCATTTTATGATTTTAATCCTGTCTGAATTGCACACATTATGGGTTTTTACAGAGTGAATCGCCTGCTGTTTTTGCAGCTCACTCGGAGTCCTCAGAGAAATCCAAAACTGCCAGAATAGGAACTCCTCTGATTAAATCAATAAGAAGAGTCAGATCACAAACTGCTCAGTTCATTATAGTAGCACCCTTAATTCTGTCCTTTAAATATAGACATAATTTTATATAATATATCCACATTAAATGATGTATATCACATAAATAAAACAGTTTAAAAAGCTGTGGTTGGTAATATTTTTTTGTTTTTTTTCATGTTTAATAAGGCATTTATCTCATCAAATATGCAGTAAAAACACTATAAACATTAAAACATACAAATGTATTTTAATATATTTTAAAATCTAATTTATTCCTGTTTCTAGCAAAGCTGAATGTACTCCAGTCTTCAGTGTAAATATTCTAATATGCTGATTTGCTGTTGAAGAAACATTTCATATTATTAATGTTGAAAGTCAAAATGATACTGTTTCTTTGAAATAGAAATAACAAATGTTTATCATTTTTCATCACTTTAATTAAGCCTTGCTGAATTTCTTTAAAATAAATTTCTTTAAAGAAAAAACTACAGAGATCTCAGTCCATTCCAGGGCTGCGTTTCCCAAAAACAACTATGGTCGCAAGTTTCGTCTTTATACCAATAGAGTTCAATGGAACTAACGACCATATAGTTAGCTAATGATGCTTTTGGGAAACGCACCCCAGATCAGTACATGAAATAATGTCTGGATCAACTGCAACTCTTAAAAACATTTACAAAACAATTCAATTTCTCCTCACTTATTTTCTTCATAAATTTACACACAGTCAGAGAAAAAGAGAGAAAACAACTTTAATTGCAGAGCAATTTTTCAAGGAAACAGTAAACGAGAACATAATTGACACAATTGCACTTGCCACTGTAACTCCTGTATCAGTTCCTTGTGCTTTGTTAATGTTACTCAGAATCATGGGACTGGAAGTATTAAACTGTTTATAAATACCGATTCTGCCAGACACTGGATTATGGCACCACATCTAAACTGTCAGATAATTAGGCTTTTCATTATTACATTCTGCCGCATGGACCAATTAGCAATCAAATTATACTCACTTCAGCCAATTACTTCTGGACTTGTGATTTATAAACCAATCGTCACTCTGATTATTGTAGTGCCTCTTAAGGCATATCCAGAAGTGCAACTGAATCGAGAAAAGAAATTCTCACAATAAAAATAGTTCATTTGTGATACATTTTGAAATGAATCGTTTAAAACAAAGATACTACGTTTTGATGGCAAGTCACATAATATTAATAAAAGAGAGTATAAACACGGAGAAAACAGCTGAAAAATTGTGTTCTTTTTTTTTTTAGCACTCTGTACAAAGTACCTTTCACATAACGTACTGTCCTCATTCATAACTCTTTTGTTGTTTTCTACTACAAAGAAAAATAGTAATAATAATACCAAGAAAAATTATAATGGCATTTAAAAAAAAATATCGAAATGAAATAAAACTTGCAGGAAAAATGGAAAATGCTGCCAGAGGTGAAGAGATAAGATGTAAGAAAATTAAATGAAAGTTATAGATGTCCTCTAGGCTATCTATATAAATATGTAATATTAAATGCTACATCACAGTGTACGTCAGTGTACTGCCGACTCCTGTTCTTGCCAATTAAATTCACCCCGAGGCCTTTCGGTTCTACGGCGCGTAATGCGGTAATCTTGACCAATCCTTTTGAGAAAGTGACAGAGTGCCGGTCACTTTGGGGTGGGTTGTAACAGCAGGCAGAAGGGAAAAGCAATCTTCTGAGCTGAAGCCACACCAGGCTGTGATATGCATTACATCCAGAGGAGCCTATTTGTATCAAATCCATCACGTTCCGTCCGTACCCCTTCCTACTTTAATCACAAACAGTCTTTTATCTAAACTTTGATATTGGCTGGGGTCTTCATGTGCTATATGCGCCGGTGTCTATCATGAGAGAGAAGGTGAGAGTGAGCTGTTTAAAGTCCAATATTGTGGCAAGCTGGTAATAAAAATGACATTCCGAGTCGGAGAGTGCATGGCATGTCGACAGATCGCTGATAGAGAAATGTGAGGCCTGTGAAGAGAGTTATCAGCTTTCTTTTTCTGGGTCTCACACTCGGAGGACCAGAGAAATCATCACAATACTATAAACAGGAAGTCCGTTCCTTGGTCCAAAACTCAATATGATGTTTGGCGCAGATTAGAATAAAGAAACATAGCAGTGATGAAGGTCACCAATATGAAAGTATAGTTAAGGTGGCTCTTTTTCAATGTAATCTGAAGTGCAGGATCAAGCACATGATACCTCTCAAAATCCTTCTTTAATATTGAAAAGATCAGCTTACATGGTGACTCAAAAGTAAAACCACGGAAATCACCAGGCTGATATATTTCAAGGCTGCTGGAATACCAAGCTAAAAATTTATGTTTTTTGCTTGTTTTTCATTTTAAGAGTGGTTATGACTATGAATGCGGTTGCGTGTGTGCACACTCTTATCTGTGAGATATTTACTCATAGCAGCCTTTCCAGCATAAACCTAGAGACCGGGCTGTTCAGGAAGCTGGAGTAAAACAGACAAACAGAGTTATCTTGTTATTGTTATTCTGCAAGGGATGAAAGGTAAATCTGCGGTCTCAGCATGCCAAATCAAATGTGCGACCCGTGTCTCACAGTTTTCCTTGTGAGTAGTTTACAGGACTTGCTGCAAAAACAACCTTACAGGTGCATCTCAATCAGCTCCCTAGATTAGTGTACTTTCCCACTGTCCAAATCAACCCACTGCACTGAAACGAGCATCAGCTGCTCACTGTATTCACTTGCTAGAAAGGTTGTCATGTTTAAATTGTCAGAGGATGAACCATAAGTCAAGCATATTAAGGTTCTGCAATATATAAATATATTGTGGAAACTTAAATTCCTGTAGAGCTGCTTTGCAACGATTTGTATCGTAAAAAGCGCTATACAAATAAACTTGAATTGAAGTATAAAAGTGTTCATATATATATATACACATACATACATATATATATATATACACATATATATGTGTGTTTAATTGTATATTATATATTTCATGTTTAATTCAATGTGTTACTTGCTGTTTCTTTGTTATTATTTGTGATATTTATTGGCAGTTTCTGAGTGAAAATTGTTTCAAAGTAAATCCTATCAAATTTGTTTCACTGAAGAGAAAGGGTTTTCCTGCAGATCATTTAATATTAAAAACATTAGGAATTAGAGTTGTCAGAAGAGACAACATCTTTATTTGTATTTAATTGCGCATCATATATATGCATGCATTTTTTTAAATATAAATATAAGCATACGGGACAATTTTTCCAGGCATATACTCAGAAACACAATGCGAAAAACATCTAATCTCGTCAAATGCTGCCCAAAGCAATCAGAGCACAGATCTATTACAAGCAAGAGATAAGGATTAAATTAATACATTTCCTCGGGGGCAAATCAAATTCTGGTCATTACCCACAGAGATTAACTTCAGGACAGCTGGCAGGGGAAATAACAGGGAAGGGGGCAGATTTTACATTTATTCACTGGAGGCTGTAATATTTAAAGGAATGAATCGCACATTCGTGTGATGCGAAACAACATTTCTGTCAGATCATCAGAGACTCAAAGAGTTAATAGTGTTACTGATGTCATCACTATCATTCACCGTATATTTTAAAGTTAACATGAAATCAAAATTAACCTAACTAACTTTCTTAATACACATTTCCACATACCTGTGGACATATGTGGAGTGAAAGACTACCTGTACAATTCTTCAATAAAAGGAATGGAATGAAATGAGAATGAGTAAATGACAGAAATTTCATTTCATGAACTATCCCTTTAATCAGTTCGATCAAATACACTATTGCTGAAAGCATCAATAAGGTTGATCATGCTAAATAGAATAGAGGGTAAAAGCATTATTTGTGATTATAGCCAAAGCCATTCATTAAGCAGAGCTCAATACTGTTCAATGACAGATGAAGAGTTATCTTGTTACAAAAAAATAAATATTCAATATGCACATTACAGAACTTTAATGGATAGACAAACCATGCAGAGAAACTGTGGAGGATGGTTTGCAAGAGAAGCAATAATTAGCACCAAAATCAATCAAAGTTGTCTATAAGGGCAGGCTTAAGTGCCTGGAGTGCAGAAAATAATTATGGGAATGTGCAGGGTCTGCAATTAACTTTTGACATGGCAGGTACATTCAGAAAAATTACCATCCATAAATATGTCTTATAAGCCATGAAAACGGTATTTTGTGACCACTGTATACATGTACATGAATAAAACAATGCAAAATATCTATCTATATATCTATCTATAGCTGCAAAAAATGCTACAAGAAAAACCCAATCAGTTAACTGTAAGTTACTTTACTATATGGTGAAGGTTGGTATAACACCTCAGTATACTTGGTTTTTACTTGCCATCAATTCCCAGTATTTGCCATCAATTCAATAGTATTTTACAGTAAAATTATGATACTATCATGTAATTTATGGTGAAAAAGTAAAAGGACTTTCCCAGAAGTCATTGTGTGACATCACATACTATACTTTATTAAAAGGTCTGTTTCTTCTCATTTTTGTACTTTGTACCTTAGGATTTTGTTTTACATTTTATGTTATTCAGATCACATTTATTGCATTATTTTAGTGGTGTGTGTTACCCTAATGATGTTTTGTCTTGTGTATGACCCTGTATATACAAGTATCGTCCATGTTTAATGGACAAACCACTTACAATGAAATCTAATTCAACATGTGCCTTTGTACCACCTACATAAATGTAGCGGTTCTTAGTATGTTTTAAAGGTACAAAGTAGATATTTAAAGTAGATTTTTATATTAAACATTACAGTATATAATTATAATGCTGGCACTAATATGTAAATTTTTTACAGTGAATTTCTGGCAGTTTTTCTGGCAGTTTTTTTTTTTTTAACCATAAATTTAAAATGATATTGTATGTGACCCTGGACCACAAAACCAGTCATAAGTGTCAATTTTTCAAAATCTGAAATCTGAATAAATACGCTTTCCATTGATGTATGGTTTGTTAGGATAGGACAATATTTGGCAACAACTATTTGAAAATCTGGAAGCTGAGGGTGCAAAAAAAAATCTAAATATTGAGAAAATCGCCTTTAAAGTTGTCCAAATGAAGTTCACAGCAATGCATATTACCAAAAATGAAGTTTTAATATATTTATGGTAAAAAAATTTACAAAATATCTTCATGGAAAATGATCTTTACTTAATATCCTAATGATTTTTAGCATAAAAGAAAAATGCATAATTTTTACCCATACAATGTATTTTTGGTTATTGCTACAAATATACCCCAGCGACTTAAGACTGGTTTTGTGGTCCAGGGTCACATACGGGAATGGCATATTAAAAAGTGAAAATGAAAAAGAAAAAATATAAATATAAAATAGATATATAAATATACTTTTAAAAATACATAATTCATGTAATTTAAATACTATAACGAATCATGAAATGAATTTGATTAATTGTAGCCTTGTGACTGCCCTATTATTTAACAAAGATTTAACAAAGTATTAATATCAATTCAAGTACCTTTCAAGACCACATCTCTCATTTACCACATTAGTGAAGTGACATTCAGCCAAGTATGGTGACCCATACTCGGAATTCGTGCTCTGCATTTAACCCATCCAAAGTGCACACACACAGCAGTGAACACACACACACCGTGAACACACACCCGGAGCAGTGGGCAGCCATTTATGCTGCAGCGCCCGGGGAGCAGTTGGGGGTTCGGTGCCTTGCTCAAGGGCACCTCAGTCGTGGTATTGAGGGTGGAGAGAGCGCTGGACATTCACTCCCCCCACCTACAATTCCTGCCGGCCGGAGACTCAACCTTCGGATTACAAGTCCGACTCTCTAACCATTAGGCCACGACTTCCCCGTGACTTCCCCCGTATTAGTAGCTTAGTTCGATGAATATGCCACATGTGTCACCACATGAAGTCCTTTGGCCAGCCTAGTTTGGATTGAGGTAACAGTCTAAAGATATACACATTTTTTTACACACATACATTCCAGTAGACTGTGCTTTACCCTGCTGAAACAGTTCACAGTCCTCACAGCATCGTGAGAGATGTTTGAAGCGGCAGTGCTGGAGAAAAGATGCTGGAACGGGACAAAGGCCCGGCTGGGGGCAGCTTGATGGGGGGGACACAGAAGAGAGACCCCCTCCCTCATACGCAGATGAAGAGGAGCAGGGCCTCCTTGCTCTGATGGGAAGCTTCAGCATCCAGCTTTTAAAATGGAGGACGAGAACAGCGGGGTGGGGGTTTCTTTGCTTTCATCCAGAAATGAGACATGACCGGTGGCCGGCATGGAGAAGCCATGCATTTCAAAACTACTCACATCCCCAGTACCGAGATCTGTCTGCACAGACGCACACACACACCGATTTGATTTGCTTCCCGAGCCCCTGTGGAGACTGGAACATACATAAATCCCACAAACCAACACACACACACACATTCTCCAATTGTTGGATATCCTTCACAAGTTCCCTCCATGCATCTTCAGAACACACACTCTCATTTCCACACCTCACTTTTTCTCCCAGCTCACAGAAATGAGTTAAAGGAAGAGTTTCTGTTGTGTGGCTCAAATGGGCTTTGAGTGCTGCATTTCCAATCAGTCAAAGCTGTGTCAAGGCATTTTTCTCAAGCTCTCCTTCCTTTTTTTTCTTATTTTTGGCGGTGGAAAGGCGAAAAGAAAGATAAACACATTCTGCACTTTCTGTTTCAGGTTCATTACACAGCCTCAATCCGGGGCGGGAGAGTCGGCGAAGAGTTAATTCCTCGCCGTGTGAGAGAAAATGCATTAACAGAGTCCTATCCATCTTCAAACTGACATATCCATTTAAATGTTTGCCTCTTATTTCTAAAGAGATGCAGGCCGAAGATCATTGCTTTCTTCCATGTACACTTGCTCTCGTTCACATACATTCTGAGATGCTTTTACTTTTTCTATATTACGGGGTGAATTTACAACAGTTGCACCAATTTACAGTGCAAAACCATGTGCCTCATTCACTGAACAAGAAAAAATCCTAACATTTATCAATTAATAGTAACCAATATCCTCTTGAATTAAGTGACATTTACCAATTGGATAACAGAACACCTTCTAAAATGTTATGAGATGAATTTATAACATTTGCACCAAATTAGTGCAAAACCGTGTCCTAAGCTTAACCAGGTGTTAAATGTGTTGAAAGAGCATTGCACCATCTTATTTGCAGCATAAATATGCCTCTTTTCAGTGTAAATTAGGCTTATGTACATGCACTATATCAATCCAATAATGAGACTCATTTAACAGTAACCAACATCCTTTAAAATAATGACATTGCTACCAATAGACATTTATATCAAATATTTTTTGTTACTTTAGGGAAATTTGTACTTTGAAATGTATTAATTCTAAACATCTAATAAGCCCATTTTCTGATGCTATTCTTATAAAATTAGCTCTAATGTTCTGATGGCATAAGATGTTATTTAAAGCTAATTTAATTTGTACTATAAGTTTGACTGATGGATTTTATTAGATTAAACGGTCCACAAAGTGCTTAAATCTACTCTAAATTATGCTAGCGCTATAATTTAACGCTTTTATATAAAAGTGTTATTTAAAAAAAAAAACAGCAAGAGAATCATGGGAAATATATGTTTAAGGTCCCATTCCTCTGAGAGTGCACAATAAACATGATTCACTTTTTAATATATATATATAGCAATATGAAAATGTCATTTACACAAAAGTAGGATTACGTTTGTGATCATTTATCTATGTGAAGAATATAAATGAAATCTAACATCAGCATTATCCTTTCATTTTTCATTAATTCTGGAAATAATAAATGCATGGAGGTTGTCTTCTCTGTTTGCGACTGTACTGTTTAATAAACAGCTTTAGAAAGGATCTGAAGGGTTATTAAAATCAGCTACACCCCAAGCAATCTCTATATCACACTCCATCAGGAAAAAAACTTACAGCTTCTCTTCAACAACAATGAATGAAAACCAAGAAAAAGAGAGAGAAGATTTAAGACTTTACAAAAGGCATAAAGAGCACTTACTCAGAAATTCATATTAAAGTTACTAATGAGATTTACAAAAAGAGGTTTGATTAAAACTTAAGTGGATTAAAGTTATACACAGACATTAAAACTAATTACAAGGTTTATATTCTTCCAAAATGAATTCCTCAAAAATATCTCTCGGGCACAAACTGTTTGTTGTTCGAATTGGATATCATTTTTCTTCTCTACTTCGCGTCAGGGCAGTGCAATAAGAGTCTCTACCACCCGCCAGCCAAAAAGCAGACAAGGAAAAAAAAGCCCACAGACAGAATGAGATGATCCAGGCCCTGTGAATCAGGGCAGAAAGTCTAATACCAAGCACCTTTGTGCCAGAGAATGAACATGACGAAGCGCTCTAACCTTCCTCAACACTTCAGTGGCCTTCAAAGCTGTTAGAATTCTCTACAAAGAAGAAAATAATTTCCAATACATATTAATGACTTGGACTAAAATCCATCCATGTCCTTGAGACTTCAGTGTGACAAACAAAGCCAACAGCTTCACTCCGTAAACACAAGGGCCTTGTCAATAAAACAATCATTACCTGAAACACAATGAGACATGTGAGACAGTGAGAGTAATCTGAAATTCACCATCACACCAAGCATGAATTAATAATAATAAGTCTGAGGGCGGCACTGAGTCTTTAAATACCAAATAAAGGATGTTGTCACAAGAGTCTGTAATAGATCAAAATTGAATTGTGCTGTGCCCCAGCTGATTTGTTCAAAATGATTACAATGATATACACACAAACACACAATTATCATATTATTGTGTATTATTATTCAAATCATTTATTTTATTAAATTGTATATATATAAAACATTTTAGAAACATTATATAAATATGTTATTAATAAATTATAAAATACATAAAATTATAAATATATATTCTAAAATAAAAAATGTAATTGTCATTTATTTTATTAATTTATTATATAACAAACATATTAATTTAAGACACATTTTATATCAAATATATATAATAAATAATATAATAAACAAATAACAAATAAAATAAAAATAACAAAAATAATTGTATTTGTTTTTGATAAAAAATTAGATATCAATAAATGATAAAAATGATTATTATTAAATAACCATAAATAATAATATAATTTCTTTATGTATTATGATCTGTAAATATTCTATACTAAAAAAGGAAACAAATATAATTAAGTAATAGATACATAATTGTCAGGGTTCTGTCATGTCTGTCATGTGTTCCCGCCTCATGTTTCCTTATTTGGTTTGTTTCCTGTCCTTGTTTCATGTGATTATTAGTTCATTCTGTTCAGGTGTGTTTGTCTCATTAACGCGTGTATTTAAGTTCCTGCTTGTTGAGTTTCCTGTTGTCTGGTCTACTCGTTACTCCCTGGTTTTCCTGTCTGTGTCTTGCCCTGCCTTGTCTTGCCTTGATGTCTCCAGTAAAGGACTATTATTTGAAGTTATATCCTCGTCTGCGTGTTCCTGTGTCCTCCTCGTATGTGCACCGTGACAATAATAAAATAAAAAAATCATTTATATTTATATACATACAAGGATAAAAAGATTCTTCATATATTCTATAAACACAAAAAATATTTTAATAAATAATATACATAAAAAAAAAATAATACTATCTAAACTCAGATGTGTTCTTACTCCTAAGAATTTAATACAACATAATTTGCCATCTGTGAAATCCAAACCAGCTTAATGTTATGTGGGTGAGCCAGGCGTGTGAGATTGTAAAAATTTTGGAACCTAAAAAAACCATTACAAACCAAGGTTGAGAACCGTGGCTCTAATCACTCATCCAACAGAAAACCCAGAACACAACTAAGAAGTAGGCGGGAAACGGCGAGGGTACCCATAAGTTATCAACCCCCCTCTCTCTCCAGCCCACTTGACACCTCAACTGCTTTTGCAGCAGATCCTGAGGTCCGGCCCGGCTCGATCCTTTTATCAAGCTCTCTGCGTGTGGATCGATCGGGGAAGGAGTTACAGTGCAGACAGCAGTTCTCTGTTACAACCCTGACGCTGACACTTATGGCCCAACCGATTTACACTCTATGAATTACAAATTCAAACACGGTATTAATCATACATTCAGCCCTTTCTGGGGTCACGTGTGATGCATACGCATGCATAAACGCACACACACAGACAAACCTATGGTTGCAGAATCTGTATCATTAAATGTACACTACACGCAGCTCATGGGATCTCATTTGCTATGCTGTGATGGTGCTCATGTGGGTGATGCTGCTGACCCATCACTGTTGTTATTTATAGATGCAAGACAAGAACTTAAGGGTCAGGGGAGTCAAAGCAGCACTCGTAATTACTGCTGACTCACTGCCTCTGCACAGAAAAGGGTTATTACCCTCACCATCCACACTGACTGAGACTTAGCATGAAGATTTCATCATCTTCAGTTTATCAACTCTTCAATTAACATTACTTCTTCAATGTATTCCTTTTAGTTTGAATCCATTAACATCATTAGTCACAAGGTATTTACAGCTCATTTGATTGGCCATGGGTGTATTACTCTAGTACTCAAACATATTTAGTTCACTGCAAAAAGGACGGCAGAGGAAGAGAGGAGACAGGATTTAGGGCCTCTGTGCTACCGAATCACTCTCCTCTTGACTGGACACTTTAAAAAGAAAATATAAAAGCTCTCCAGGTGCTTATCTCTGCCCAGTGTTCACAGATCTGGCTGTTCACCCTGAGAGACTCCCTGCTCGACCCTGCACTGCACCCTCAGATTGAAAACCACAAGAGAAGAATTGAAGCAATACCAGCATCAGCCACTAGAGGGATCTAACAGACACATTGAAGTAATATAACAACATAAAACAAATTCATATTTCATTTAAACAGTGGAGCTCAACTGGTGAGTTGTAACTTGTTCGAAGAGTCATGGGTAGCAGGAAAAAACAATGGTAAAATGCAAATAATAAAATCCAACTGTTTAAAAGTTTGGGGTCAGTAAGATTTGATGTTTTTCACATAATAAGGCTGTATTTATTTAATAAATATTAAATAAATATTGCTACAATTTAAAATACCTGGTTTCTTTTTTTAATAGATTTTGAAATGTATTTTATTTTTCGTGATGGCAAGCTGAATTTTTTAGCAGCCATTACTCGAGTCTTCAGTCAGTGTCACATGATCCTAAGAAATCACTCTTACCTGCTGATTTGGTGCTTTAGAAACATTTCTTATTATAGAAGTGTGATACTTTTTTCAGGATTCTTTGAATTAATAAACGTATTTAAAATAGTGTTAATGTTTTGTGACATTATACATGTCTTACTGTCACTTTTCGAACCATTTTAATGCATCATCTTTGAATTAAAGTATTAATTTCTTTTTTTTTTTAAATCTTACTGTCTCCAAACTTTTAAATTATAGTGTAATTGTGCCTTTATGACAGTAAATTAAATGAAACTTTAAAATGTGAAGAAAAAAACTGCTAAATTAACAGAAAAGTTGATAAGCCTATTAACAATACGTTAACAATCATGCCTATTGTTGAGCTTATGCAGTCATGATCATTTAAATACATTTCAATATTACACATTTGATACTTAAACATTTTCGATACCATGTTGAGTCGCCACTTGGTGTCAAATATCAAAACTTGGTCCTGAAACAAAACCAGAGAATCATTACTGGACTAGAAGTCAAAATATCCAAATATAACTGAAAAAAAAAGATTCTATTTCCTAATTAAGTCGCTGATTCATACACTTCTGTGCATGTGTAATATGTATGTTGTTGTGCGATATAATGAATTTTTCATGACGTGACAGATAAATACTCCTACATGAGTCATATTGAGTCCTGCAGATAAACAGCAGCTGAAAACTCTTTCAAACCTTCTCCGAATGCTGCTGGTTTTTCAGCAGTGTGAGCCCTAAATGACAAAGGAGCCCTGCACAGCAGCAAGCACAATAACGGGCAAACACTCGCAGCACAGCAGAGCAGAGGGGCCCAGGGATTCAGTGAGTGCCGCGGGGGATTACAGATGGCCCTTCAAATTAAATCAAATAGTACAGCTCAGGATCGGGCTTACGGCCGCCTACGGGAGAGGTGTATATGACTGGAGCCGGAGCCAGCGGGTGTGGAGAGGGAGAAAATCACCTCCAAATGAGTTTCTGAAATATCTATAGATAAACTGAATTTGAAAATCTTGACAGTGAGTGATCTGAGGCTGGATGAGGAGCAAGTCAAAGGTGGCACTCATTCTTTCACTGCTTCTCATGAGCACACACCCACACAGAGAGACATTTGGTTTTCTATCAGGGTGGGGACTTTCTATTGACTTCTATTGTTTTTGTACCGAGTTAATTAAATTTTACATCACTTACCCCTAAATCTCATACTCACAGAAATCTTTTTGCATTTTAAAATTTTTGTTAAGATATTGTTTGATAAGCCATTTTCCATAATGTTCAGTAGCTGATTTCAGGTTTAACTATCCTTTCATTAATATTTGCTAACTCAAGAATCCAAACATACATGCAGACACACATATTCTTCCCAAATTAGTCTTGTACATTTAGTTTAAAAAAAAAAAAAAATCTAACCTTGAAAGTCTATTTTAGATTCTCCTATTTATAAAATAGTGACCTTTATCTGAAATGTTTCCAGACTGACAGATAGAGAATGTTATTTTGAGAGCCAAATTAAATAATCAATAGTTTCCGTCTTTGGACAGGTTCAGGGCGTCATCAGCAAGTACAGCTCAATATGACCTTTTGGTGACAAATTTACAGTTTAAACTTAGAAAACCTACAGTAGAAACCAACAACTTTCAGACATAGACCTTTAGACAAAGTTTCATTAATATGGATGCACAACAAAGTCAACATAAACGTAATTCAAAACCAAAATAAAAGACATCTATAAGAGGTTTGTCCACAGTTCCTTTTTTATTCTCCCTCTTACTTAGGCTTTTGGACGCCTCTTCTTCAGTCTTGTTTGAATAATAATTTCATTTTATGAATTTCTCATCTCTACAAGGTCCCTGTTCTTTCATTACTTATGATTCATATCACTTTTGCTGCCGCATAATCATTAGGTAGGTTATTATAATACAAATACAAAAGGAGACGACATCCCATCTTTTCACACTTGACTTTGAGAAAAATTATTACTGAGGAGAAACTCTCCTGAGAGCTCAGAAACCCAGCAGGAACTTGTAGAATCAATTACACTAGTATTTATGTGTAAAGTGACTGAGTAGATGTCTCTTCATGACTACAGGCATCTATACAGCATAAGGCTTTATTCAGTGTTATGAACATGGCCAGTGCTATAAAGTTCAAGTTACTCTGAACTGACACAAAAGCATATTGTAAAGAACATCACATGCATATTGTATCATAAAGCAACTCAAGCTTTCCATTAACCTCAAAATACATTAATCATTAATGAGACACACTTGCATATTATTTATGAAAATACTTGTTTAATGAATAGAACTTTTAATGATGATATAGATTATTGTAATTTGTGTGTTTTTGAGTGCAGGTTTGACTACACTTGTGTGGCTAAAATTATGAAACATTGTTATAATAATAATAATAACAACTAGATAAAAAAAGTTTGTCGAGACAAACTTTAAGTTGGCTTGAGAAAGCCAGACCAGAAAGTTTTTAAAAGTTTTAAAAGTTTAAAGTAGTTTTAAAAGCTTAAAGTTTGATAGATAGATAGATAGATAGATAGATAGATAGATAGATAGATAGATAGATAGATAGATAGATAGATAGATAGATAGATAGATAGATAGATAGATAGATAGATAGATAGATAGATAGATAGATAGATAGATAGATAGATAGATAGATAGATAGATAGATAGATGCTAAGAACCGCAGAGTGGTTGCTAGGGTATTCTAGGTGGTTGCTAGGGTGTTGCTATGTTGTAGCTAAGGTGCTCTGGATGGTTGCTAGGGTGTTGCTATGTGATTGCTAGAGTACTTGGAGTGGTTGCTAGTGTGCCTGGGACGGTTGCTAGAGTGTTGCTATGAGGTTGCTAAGGTACTCTGGGCAGTTGCTAGGTTGGTTTGGATAGTTGCTATAGTGTTGCTAGCTAGATAGATCGATAGATCGATAGATAGAATTTTGACAGTTGGAGTTTGAATAGTCTTGGCTCATCTGAGCATTCCATCAATGTAAGTCTATGGGATTTTTATGATTTTTAATCCTCATTTTTATGAAAACCGTAAGTCTGATCAGATCAGTTAGCACACTCGGTCAGATCAGTCTTAAGAACTGGGCTGAGTTTGGAGTCTGTAGAGTTAAAGTAGCAGTCAGAAATTTAGTCTCAGAAGAATAATAATTAGAATGTACATTTCCTGAAGAAAATGTGAGTGGTGCTTACCGTGGCAAAACTTGGCACTAGGCCATCAGTAGAGTCTTCAGCGTGATTGTAGAGAGCCAACTCCCATGTCTGTATAATGTTGTGGAGCTGAGATATGGCTTCTTTATGTTGCTATAAGGTTGCTAGGGTGCAGCTGCACAGTCGCCATGGTGATACTTACAGACTGGTTTTTCAGCCCAAACAAAAGAGGCCACCCCCATATCTATACCACATTCTGGTGCTGAGAAATTGCTTATTCATATGTTTGTTCAGTTGCTAAGGTTCTCTAAATGGTTGCTATGGTGTGGCTATACAGTTGATGGGATGGTATTTAAAGACTATTTGACAGTCTGAATCAACAGAGCCCAACGCCAACATTACTATGTAGTTTTATAGAGTTCTTGGTATATTCTTAACCTGATTTAACACTTAGCTAATCACTATTAGCATGTAGCTTTTCACTGCTAGCATGTGTAGCATGCATGAGGGAAGTCCTGTTTGCGATCATGAGTCAAAAGAGCAAAACACACGTTTCTATGACACTTCTTTCCAAAGATGTCCGTTTTGATCTGTTTTCAATGGAGGTCTATGGGGTGGTTGCTAGGGTGCTGTAAGTGGTTGCTAGGGTGTGGCAATGAAGATCATAGGTCATTACTTATTGGTTACTTAAAAGATGAGTCAAATAAGTGTGTGTGAGTTACAGAGAGAGAGAGAAGGGGTTCCTAAGGGCCTGCTTGTGTGTGAGATTCGCACGAACATTACGCCATTGTAAGTCAATGGGACTTTTTTGCCTGTTTTCTCGTCTGCTGTGTGAACATCGTAGGTGCGATCGCTTAGAAAAGATATAGCATCCTCAGTGAGCTGGTCGATTTGACACCTCATTCATGGGTCTGTGACAAACTGTGCGGGAGGAGTAGCGCGCCGAAATTTTGTCCAGAAGAAGAAGAAGAATGTGTAGTATGCAAGATAACAATAGTGATGCCTTGCCTTTGGCAAGCACCACTAATAATAATAATAAGTTTAAATGGGATTTCAGTAAGTTGGCTTTCTCAAGCCAACTTAATTATATTAATAATAACAATAAAGGACATTTTAAGCAGTCCTCACTATTTAAAAAGTTCATAAATCTGCCAAAGCACATTTTCTTTAAATCTAATAATGTTAACAGGTTATTATGAAGATTCGGTTTGGGTAAAGGATAAAATATTAAATTAGTATGAAAACCCTTGAAGACTGCTACTGTATTAAGTATACTGTAAAATAAATTGCTATGGTACAAGCTAATTAATCATTTATTTTTACTTAATATTATCTTATATTATATTATATTTTCGGACCTACCTTACTACCTTCTAACAAACTTCATTAAAAAAGTAGCAATTACTTCACAGGATCGAAGGTAACTATATAAATACAAAAATGTACAGCAAAAGAATCGAATGCCTGTGCACATCAGACAATAGACAACCCTTTCTCTGAGCAGGGGATGTTTGTGACAAATGCTCCAGGTTCATTCCTCAAAAAAACAGCGGGAGAAATAAAAGAAAAAATGCATTTACAAGGACATTTGCAGAGACATTATAAATGTGGAAGTTTTCTATTTTGTTTTTCACTTTTCGTTTGTCTAGGATTATCACAGCAATGATTCAAATGAGACTTCCTGAGACACACACAGGCATCACCCTAATGTGTTTCTTTCTGCCACATCTCTTTACAAAGATAGACCATTAAAGCTGATCACAGAGGCATGTCTAGCATCAGTTCAGTCTTTTTTATTTGCTCGAGGGAGGATGCCCTTCATTAAAATAACAACGGCTCATCTCATGCATATGGAAATGGGACTTTCTCCATCTCCAGCACGGGGTCTGGCCTGTCCTCTGAAAAGTCTTATGCAGGACACATCACAGGATTAGGAGGAGGTCACACGTTCATCCTCACGGCACCATACACAGCTTATTCCATTCCCAAATCCTAACCTTAAGCAATGTGACCCAAACTGGCTGATCCTAAATCGGCATTGACAATGAAACTCACCCTCATTTTCGAACAGACCTAAGACGTTTCATCATGCAACTTACTACAAACATTCAAAAGGGACAAAAAGTGAAACCCCTAATCACTCAAAAGCCTTCGTGATCAAAACAAGCCTGTTGAAATCAATGTTCCCACTTCAGACTACCACACTGTCATCTAATTCCCCGCCATATCCTTTTGTCTCAGTCGGATGAAAATGTTTGGGTAACAGGGATGAGGGGGCCTTGTGGAAGTGTGTCTCACAAAGGGGTCAGCATAATAACAAGATTAGTGAGTTTTAATTTAGATTAAACAGGGTTTGGCTGTGATCGAGGCCCCCGCTGTTGTTCCCTCTGTACAAAGGAAGGACGTGCCGACATCAAACGGACATGAGAGTGACACGCTGTTCACCGCTGCACTTCATTAGTCAGAACAGCTGGGTAAACGCATCAGCTTTGACTCGTCTGCCGCATTGACTCCAGAGAATTAAAAAAGGATTCGTGTTGATCTGCATCATATTTATTCATGTCCAGCATCTTCCTTGCAAAACAGCATTTTCTGAACTTGACTAAACTATTTTTTTACTTACTTTTGACGTCTTCAGTATTTTGTATCAACCATCATCTTGAAAGTGTCCTGCTGAAACAACTCCAGAGTTTTCCTCTTGCTTACCATGTAAAGAACTGAAACCTGTCCTGAAACCAAAGAGATTTTTTGATTAATGTAGTGTGTGTGTGTGTATATATATATATATATATATATATATATATATATATATATATATATATATATATATATATATATATACACACACACACACATACACACACACTTTTAAATAGAAAACGGAATACAGTTTGAGCAGTGTTTCTCAATCTTTTTTGACACAAAGGGCTCCAATATGTCCAACACAATAATTGAAAACCCCGCAATTTAGGCTATATTCAGTATTTCTACCATAATTATGACAAAGCTGTTTGTTTTGCTATTTTTTAATTAACACAAACTGAGACTGTTGATTGTGTGATTTCAAAAGTTTCAAGAACTCAACTTTCTTCAATTAAAAACAACACTATACTTTAAAATCATTATTAAATTTCAATAATTGAATTAAATTTAAGCTTATATTTCATTTTTTTAGCATTTCAATTTAGATTAAAGTTTAATTATTTTAAAGTTTAATTATTTATAAGTTTAATTGATTTACAAGGTCATTATAGTTGATAAATAACCTTTAATACAAAACATGGTTTATTTCAGCAAGCTGCCAGGGCGACATTTCTCATTTTCATTTAGTATAACTTGATGTACTAAAGTAATTAAAGCTAAAATAAAAATTAATAAAAACTATACATATTTTATATTTTACAAAAATGACAAAAACACACAATAAAAATACTAAAACTTGTTTCAACCAAATTTTAGGTCAAATATGGACTAACCCAATTGTTGGGTTTAAAATTTAATTTAAAAAATTCCATATTTGACCCTAAAGTTTCTTTTAAAAAAGGTGTTTAAAATTAAAATAAAGATAATAAAAAAATTAAAATGAAAATAAAATTCAAATAAATTCAAATATTCAATGTCACTAAAATAACACTAATAACACATTTATTAGTTTTTAGTCACCATGAGGCCCACTTACAAGTTTGCGGAGGCCCCCAAGTTGGCCCTGGGCCCCTGGTTGAAAACCACTGCTCTAGAACAAGAATGTCCCTCCCCCTAAACCATAATAACCACCTGGCTCTGCAATAGTAAGTAGAAAATCATGGTTCGGTGTGCCTTCAGTAACACTAATGCTCATAATTTATTTTCTTTTTCCAGGCCATCAATATGCTGCAAAGGAAGTGGCTAGAATTCATTCATTTTGAAAGTGACTTCATTGCTTTCGTCCACAGTACTTGTCAAGGGTGGTTTTGACAAACTAAAAGCTATTTCGATATTAAAAAAAGGAATTTGTGGTATCTTGACTGATATTAGCATAATGTGGATAAATCAATGTTGTTTCATGCCTGTGAATTTAAAAAGCATTTCAATTCATCTAACCTACTTGTGAATATTGCGCTGATGACAGTGGGGGGGGGGGGGGGATTCTGTTAAAGGCTGTTCTTTTGGACTTCAGATTTCGTTGACTCAATTACACCTCTGCTAACATGGCAGTGGCAGTGATGCTAATGCAATGCTGAGCACACGTCAGCAGAACATTATGCATGCGCCCGATTTACGCCAACAGCATTCATTACGCAAAACCTGATTAAATGTTCCCTCCAGGCCGAGGTAATGATCCCTCACCCATTGTTATCCATATTCGCTAAGGGTTCAGGGCTAAGCAGCTCCTTGTATCTCCACTTTGGGCTCCATTAATAATGTCTATTCACAGCCGTAAGTTCGGCATTCGTAAATGACACCTGGGGGTCCCCGCAAATGGTGCGCGATTGCAGATGTGACCTGGTCGCGAGTGTATTAATGTCCATTTGTTTGTGTGTTTGTGTTTGCGTGACAAGTGGACATATGTTATCTAGCATTTCTGGCAAAGGCCCAGATTGCCCTGGCTAATGCTCAGATGCTCCCCAAAGAATCACAATGCACATATTTACATAATGCGGGAATGTAAAAATAATCAAACGAGCAGGCAGGAAGGAGAGAGGAGGAGGTGGCAGGAAGGAGGAGGTGAGGCTAAATTTTTCTCTCATTCTCACTACAGCTATACTGGATGCTGCTGATTTCCACTGATGGCGTCACGCTTCTTTCAACTTCTGCATTAAATCTCTGAATATTTAAAAGCAATTCATTCCAATTCTTTTTTTTTTTGTCAAAACTGAGTTGTCAGAGAAAACGATGCCTGTTCACTCTGGACGGCCGACTTAATTGGATCTAGAGGGATTTAGGGAGGTTCTGATGAGCTGAACTGAATGTTCTTGTTTTGTTTCAGTTAAAGATGGAAATTTCATATAAGAGTAGGAACTAATATGGTCAAAATGTAGCAAATGAAGTTCAAAAGTTTACAGGTAAGATTCAGCCTACACTACTCTAACATTCACCTGTAGCATTCAGACTAGAATTTGGGGGGTTTGGGGTTTTCAAATTAATAATTGGATTGGCTATAAGGTAAAAGCACATATGTGACCCTGGATCACAAAACCAGTCTCAAGTAGCACGGGTATATTTGTAGCAATAGCCAAAATTATATGGGTCAAAAAAAATTATTTTATGCCAAAGATCATTAGGATATTAAGTAAAGATCATGTTCCATGAAGATATTCCATGAAGACCGTAAATATATAAAAACCTTATTTTTGATTAGTAATAGGCATCGCTAAGAATTTTATTTGGATAACTTTAAAGGCGATTTTCTCAATATTTTGATTTTCTTGCATCCTCAAATTCCAGATTTTCAAATAGTTGCATCTCGGCCAAATATTGTCATATCCTAACAAACCATACATCAATGGAAAGCTTTCAGATTATGTATAAATCTCAATTTACAAAAACTGACCTTTATGTTTTATTTTAATTAAAGAAATGCATGGTGCTTCAACTTCAAAAAATTTTTTTAATTCATGTCTTCTTTATTACATTGGAAAGTAATGTTGAATCAAAAAGATTCTGCACAGAGTTCTCCAGTCATTAACATTGTCCTTCTGCTCAATCATCTTCGTACTGCCACCGTTCCATCCAATACATTTTCTAAATCATGTTTCCTGGTTCAATACCTCCCCAGACCCCCAGCATGCAGACAATCAAGTGTTTTCTGAATCACTCGCCCCACTGCCTGATAAATTATTCAGCTGGATATAAGTAGACACTAAAAATTTAATGATTTGCCGAGTTGGATTCTGTAGAACAAACCGGAATACGAAGACAGGATCGATGGGGCCTGGATCTTAATATATTACTATAACGGCACAGTCGGGTTGTTTTAATAAAAGCCTTTTGAAATATTGGCCCATATAAGCAGATTTACTGATTTGTGA
Organism: Barbus barbus; assembly: GCF_936440315.1. Classification (NCBI taxonomy): domain Eukaryota; kingdom Metazoa; phylum Chordata; class Actinopteri; order Cypriniformes; family Cyprinidae; genus Barbus; species Barbus barbus. Next base: position 16,728,699 of record NC_136717.1, read on the forward strand.
TAGTGTGAGCAGAGGAAAAAACTTGGTTTGGAAGTGATATATACACGTTCTAAGGTGAAAGTTATGTTCCTATGAATACAAATGCATTAAGCTGTATGTTAGGCAGTCTGAATCGCCATAAAGCTGCATAAATAATAAATACTCAATCTTCCATTCATCATCTTGGAAATGAAAGGTAAATTTAGATTTAATATGGGGTTGTGATTCAAACACCTGCTGAATCCACATCAACACAGCCACACAAGGCAGTGTCAATTGGAGTGTGAAGAAGAACTTTATACACACACACACACACACACACACACACCCACACATACGTATGTATGTTTGTTTTTCTAACATGGTCAGGATTTCTGTCAGTTTTATACTTTGCTAATGATATTTTCCATCCCCTACTGCAAAACCTAACCTTCTTTCCTTTTTAGATCATCATTAAAACAATTATGTTGTACAAAGCCTTGTTGTCCTTACATTTTAGCTTTAGTCATACTCTTAAGTTGCACAGTAGTAGTACAGTTAACATTTAAATGACAAATGTAGAAAAACTATTAAAAAACTCAGAACATGCTGACTTCAGGCATCTCAGATCAGGTTTAATGTGTTAGTGGTTGCTAACCTGCTCAAAATCTCCTGCTTATTTGATTGGGTTGTGTCAAACATCCACCTGATCCACTGATCTTCACTCAGTAGGACATTCTGGAGGACAAAAAGTCAAAAATCAAGAGGTTAAGTAGTGTTCCTTAGCTAAATTGTAATCATAAATTAAATACACCAAGCTCTTGTGATCACATTCTAAAACCACAGGGAAATTCTGTGAATCCGAACTTTGACTTTTAATCTAATCTACGTGGAATTTTATCACAGTGTTCAACACTGAGTCACAACTGATGGGTCACAGATGGGTCAGAAACTAAAACTAGCTATGCGAATACTGAGTGAGTAGAAAACAAATCTCAGCAGGCCCAAAATTGCCAAAACTCAAAACAGCAATTACATAAAAAGCTACCATGGCACTAAACAGTGCTATAAGACCAGATAATTCTGTAAAATGCATTGAGCCGAGTGTTTGTTTTATGATGTTCTGTGAATTTTTTAAATTTTATTCTTACTTTTTTTGCATCAGCTACTTTGCAGTATAGAAGCTGATTAAAACTGAGAGGTCAATCATTTTTTTTTTATATATAAAAACATAAAAAGCACCAGAAATCAAGGAGCAAATAGATAGAAGGGTATTGGATTACAGACCATGTTTTGTGTCAAGCAGAGTGTAGAAATATCAAAATATTGATAAAACAAAAGGTCTGAACTGAGGTATCCTGTTCATATGTCTGTGGTATTGGAAATCTATGCCATTTCATTACACCAGTTTACCTGCAAATCTCTACTGCCCTCAAATGGGATCGAGCCACTAGATAACAGATACAGTTCTGCATTTTTGCACACAAGTTTGATTGATAGCTAGTTCCATTGTTTTCCCTTTCCAATCCCTTTCTTCCTTCTTTCACCAAAATCAGCAATATCACAGGTGCCTGATTGCTATACGCTGTTTATCACCAATGACATCACTTCCCTTCACCTTACGTGAGCACTTACACAGAGGAGCAATTCAAGCAATAAGCACACCGTGAAACAGCCTGCAGCCATGAATCAGTGGCTGGGTTTTGTAAACCTAAACACGTAGCTCCAGAGTCAATTATAGAAAGGACAAGACATGTGCCCACCCTCAAGAGCCTGGCCTTCAGACCCCATTCTATCCAAAAACAACACCAAACACAACAACACAATGACTGTGCAAAAGCAAATGCTGTTGACACAATGAAAAATGGCCGTGCTCATCTTTTATACACTAATAAGGGTGTCTGCACTTCCATGCTTTGTATTCAAGCTAGTTTGCGCTTTGTTTTAAAAGCTTATGCTGTATAAATATAATTGTGCATGCAGAACAGATTTGGTCAACACTCTCAGAAGCAAGAAACAGCTGACAAATAAGTGCTGAGAGCAAGAACACTCTTCCAGACCTGCAAGTCAACACTCACCGTGAATCAATAAGAGAAACAGAGCTCAGTTTCCCCATTTATTACTCCAAGAGGCGATAACTTACTGAACAGCACTTCACGCCGCAGCTAATAAGTTCAAAACAAGGGAGTTAGCAACTTTCCAGGGCATTATCATATTCTGTTTCAAATCCCGGCTATTGGCATAATTGGGCAGCTGAACACCACGGTGACTATAGCAATCCACACTCTATTCAGTGCCATGTCAGCCAAACTGCGTGTAAAGAGACTTAAAGTAATAAGGTCTCCAGTGAATTCAACCTGTGAGAGAGGTGCCCTAGGATCCATCGTTTTGAGCTTCACAGTAAGCAGCATTGCAGAGTTAAATGCCCCATGTGTGTGTTGAATGACCAATTCACAATGAGGAGTTTTGGTCAATCTCTTAAGAAAATGAATGCAGTGGAGTCTGTGAATTGTACCCACCTTCCAAATAGGTATTGAGGCACCTAAAGCAGCTCAAATCCAATATTATACAGTGGGGTCTGACACTAGTAACAATGCTTCTATTGTGCGATTTTTAATAAATAATTTAATTTAAATTAAATATATATTTATTTAAATAAATAATCATTTCATTTAAACAATTAAACAATAAAATATAATTTATAATTATTCTTAATGTTATATTTTTTATGTAATTTTTTTATTCACTGAACTATAAATAAATATGTTATTATTATTATTATTATTATTATCTTAAATATTTCTTGTCCATTTTACATCATGACGTTGAACAATAAATGCAGAAATATTTCTTCATTTCAAGTTTGTTTACTTTTTTTAAAATAATAGAACATACTTGATTTCCAGCACTGTTAAAAAAAAAAAAAATCTAAATAAAAAGATTATTGGATTACAGTACATTTTCCAAGAAAATACAATTACAGTCTTTAATGTGTTTGCCATTTCTTTGTCATTATTTGTGAAATTAACTAGCAATTTCTGAGTGAAAACTGTTTCAAAGTAAATCCTACACCAGTGAGATTTAAATAAAAATGAAAATAACTAGTTTTTTTAATGTGGTCTCCAACATTTGGACCCCACTGTCTGTTCCCATCAAGAGAACAAAGTTTTAGTGCGGGGGCCAGGGGCATAGATTTGGACTGTTTGTACAGACTACAATGTCTTTCTGTCTGTCGTTCTTTCTCTCCCTCTCGTTTTTTGCCCCCTCGCTCTTCCTCCATGCCCTGTCATTACTTGCAGAGTAAGAAATGTCACAGTGGGGCACTGATGTCAGAGTGGTACAGTCCCCTCCTGAGCGTTAAATTAAGCATTCACACCGAAGAGAGACAGAGAATGACCCTTTTAATCCTACTGTAGACATATGATACAAGACTGTTTAGACCACCCACTCACATCGGCAGATGTGGTTTTCTTTTTTTTTGTCCCCTTCTTCTGAACCTAAATCTTCTATAATAGAAGTCTACCTCTGAAATAACCTTCAAACCTGAGATGATCTGCTCTGAATTTGAATTTTTTTTTGTCCCTTTCTAATACATTTTCTCCTGCTGTCTACCAAGATGCATCTTGACCATGATATCAGTGTTCCAGAATGCAACTCATATCATACTACAATCTTACATTTTTAGAAGAAAATTATTGTTGGGTGGTTGCGATGGTGTTGCTACAGGTTGTTAAGGTGTTCTGAGTAGTATTTAGCCTATCGTATTTTTATATGGTTTTTAGGTAGCGTGCTTATGGTGGATTCAAGTCATGTCAGCAGTATCATTTCTATGAGTTGAACGGATAGAAAACAAGGAAAGAGTAGTAATATTGCCAATAATTTAACAATATGACAATAAATCAAAAAATAATCAAATAAACAAGAAATTAAAAAAGAAAGAAAGAACAATATAAATATAAATCAAATCAATGGTACCATGTTTGGCCTTATTAATTAGTGCTGTTGTACACTCACAAAGCATTATTTTAAATACATCACCATTTTACTCCGACCAAAGTGATCTGAATGCACTTGATTAAATCATTTTGATTTCTCAACTCATAAATATGAGCTTCCCAGGAGGACTTGAAGTCAGAAGAGGCAATCTTACAAGTCTCTATAATATTCTGGTCCTTAGAAATTTGAGTTTTTTATTTGATTCAAATATATGGGATTTTTTTCTGTTTTACCATTCAGTCAGCGAAAATCGTACATCTGATATTTTAGAAGTAATAAAACATCCCTCATCCACAAGTCACATGATTTGGCATCACTCAGTCATGTTCGCACAGATATTGCAGGGTAAGTTTAGTCATTTTGCAAACCCCCTAACCCTATAATACCAAATATGTATTCATGTTAGAAAATCAGAAGCAGAGAAAGAAGAGAAGTAACAAGTTGTCCAATATATCAATTCCTCTTCTCTCTTCTATTAACTCCAAATGCATGGAAATGACCCGGTTTTGGCCCTCTTTCTGACATGTGACAAAGACACCATACGCAAAGTATTTTCGCCCTTTGTGAATGAGAGATAATTTTTGCACCTGTTCACCACAGGACTTGCGGGGGAGGAAGCCACAGATGGAGAGAGAGAGAAAAAACAGAGGGAACAGAGGAAGAGAAGGAGAGATAATATGAGATGAGAAGCAGGCATGGCAACAGGTTACGAGGGAAAAGCAAAAGGTGCCGATATCTTAATGGTTCAGTAAATTGGCTGTTTGCTACACATCAACCCACAGACAGACACTCAGCACCACGGGGCCTCCCAGAAAACACAGCAGAACAACAGAGAATTCTCCTAATCATGAGCTGATTGCACTGACAGCAATCCATGCTCTGATTACAGCTGGAATAAATTATACAAGCCTCTATGCATGGTTAAAGGGCTTGGGCTATTTCTGGCTTCATTCCTTCGTTCCCCACCACAGATAAGGCCTGTCTGACTGTGCTTGGCAAAGATCACTCTAGATGGCTGATTTGGTGATACCAATATTTTGTGTTGCTATTTTTTTTTTCTATACTTATGAACCTATTTTTGAGCCATTAAACAGTCCTTTGTTTTGACAGTTCCACTAATGAAACTAAATAATTTGTCAAATGCTTATGAAAAACTGCTTGAATTATTAAATTAGCATGTAATTAGGACAATTTATGAGCATTATGTTGAAAAATACATTCAGGAAGCCCTGCATCAGTGGTTGTCATCCTTTTTGACTCCAAGGCCCCTCATTGTCAAAGGCGATATTTGAAGGCCCCCAAGACACTTCTGCTATAATGAAAAAGCTGGCATATTTTTCAGACTTCTTAATTTATAGAAATTTTCGGCAATATTTAAAATAAATATTAAATTACAATATTTTAAAATTTAAATTAAATAATTTTAATTAAAATAATTATTCATTATTGTTTTACCTGTTAATTTGCATGACATAATTCTGCTATAATAACAAAGCTGAAATTCTATTTCAGACTTTTTAATTTACAGAAATTATTTAAACCTTTAAAATGTATTAATTTACCAATGAATTTACATGACTTCTATGATTATATTCAAACTAGTTTGTGATTATAGAATGTTTAAATACTTTTTAAATATTTTTTAATTAAATGATTTTTACCCAATAAAATATTTTAGAGCTTGACATAATGTTCATAAAATTATACATTTAATTTATTTATATTGAAAATTATAGTCATTATATGAAATAAGATAACCCTTTTTTGATGCCAAAACATTTTCTCTTAGATTAATATGCAAAGAGAAATTTTTTTCTTATATTTCTTATATACATAAATTACAATCAGTCATACTTCAAATGTGAATTTCAAAAATGTCATGTCATTTTAGGTTCACAAAAATGTGAAATTATTTGCCTGATAAATCAGGCAGCCATAGTTCTTATTTTAGAACTTAATTATTTCATAAATTGCTTCTTTTTTTTTTTTATCATTAGCCATTCCGATGGGAACCAACAAAGAATTAGCCTTCCAGGCCCTACAAACTGACGTCATGTACAGGAAAGCGGTTTTAATTTTTTCATTAGTCACACAGAAATTACATGCTTCAGCTTTAAATCAAATAATCTTAATAAAAGCGACTTAAATGGTCCCATAGTGCACTCTGGTGGCTTTGTCTTCATTCATGAGTGTATTAGCTTGGTCTGATGTATAATAAGCATAGCACAATTTGTTTTTCTCTCACAGTTCACTGCACTAACATAGTCTGTTTAGATCTGTGACAGATCTCTCGGTCTGTCTTTGCCATGTAAGTGAGTGAAGTGTCCATTATTCCTCCCTCAGTGGCTTCAACTCATGAGCTCCTCACTGGCCTAGCAATTACCATGAATTATCTTCACTTCCAGACAATCAATTAAGAGAATTATTGAACTCCTCCGAAACCTTATCGGTTCTCCCCAGCAGGGCAGCACAGTGGAGATAGATCGCAGATTGTGAAACCTCTAAAGACCGACTCTTTATCACCTGAGAATTTGCTTTGCGTACTACCGCATGGGCCTGCAGTCGCTCTGTCACAATGCTTAAGGATAGGCTGGCCTAAACAACTTTTAAATTAAAGCTTTATGCAATAAACTAAAGTGGACTGCAGGTCCTCTGCCAATAACAAAAGATGCCAAACTAATGGAGTGAAATTATTTCCATTATACAATTTCCCCACTGATTAAACTGAATTTTTAATACAGTAGCGTGCATTAACTGGATTAGATGCAGACAATAACCAAATTAAATAAACTGTACAAAGTCCCAAACGCTGGTTTGCTCTGTCTTGAAGAAATCTGACATTCAGTCAAACACAAACAAACACACACTGTTGTCATCACAGTCGCGTGTGCCATCAGTCTTCATCCAGCAACCCAAAAATAATCCTTTTCTGCCATCTAGTGTTACACATCAATCAAACGGACGCATTTGTGATACTATATTGCCCTCTTACGGATGTTCTTAAACTTTAACTCTTTTATCGTCTTGTCTAGTCATCAGTTACCAACAAATGGATAAGCAGTTCACGCTGGCTTTATGAGGCCTATGTCATGGTTTTAGACATATTATATGCAAAAACATAAGCAATCATTTCTTTAACGAAACGAAAAGTACTCACCAAATTCAAGATTTTTATAGATAAAACGAAGCATGGACATCCAATCGCGTCTTTTCCGTTCATTCATACACGTCCCACAATGATCAAGAATCATCAAGGTTTAACGCGAAACAGGTGTCTGCAGGGTTTTTTCCAGGGACTTTTATCTTGCATTCGTTTTTATTTTGAATTACAGTTAAATATGAACGTCTCGTCCAAAACCAGGAAGGATAAGGATATGCATAAGAATAGATAAAAAAAAAAAAAAAAAAAAAAAGCCATGTAGGACGGGGGGGATTATTTGCCTTCCTGCCATCTGGCATCTTTGAATTATTCTGATAACATAACACAGAAAACATTTTATCATAACAAATTAAAAATAGATTAAGTAAAACAATAAAATATTTAAATAAGAAAAATAAAATAAATGCAATGCTATATAATCAATAAAACGTATAATTGAGATGCTATAAACATTTTACACCATATTTAATGAACATTGTATCTTATTTCATGCTAGTTTAATTTACAGTTAAATTTGAATGATCCATTTTCATTCAAATCAAGGAATATAAGGACAGATGACACATCTGAAAGCAGTACAGTTACAAATACCAACATAAAAGTATATATTTTGGAGAATAATATTTCAGACATTTTATTAAAATAACAACAAAACTATATATATATATATATATATATAAATACTAAATTATTCAAAATAAATAGATGAAAGATACATAATGCAGATGCGCTGGGACACATCATCAGTGATGTATCCTGGGGTCATTGGGTGTTTCGGGTCTTTCAACATCAGACACCCTCGCCCAGGTGACCCAGTCGGTGTTGATCAGACTTGATGGTCTTTGATTTATTGTGGTGGCCCTTGATGGCCTTTGTGGCTGCGGCTATGCTCTCAGCAACTGCCTTAAGCACCTGGTCATGGCGGCAGCGATAGTGCCCTTCTCCAAGGGATTTTGGGCAGCTGCCAAGGAGATGTTCTAGTGATCCCTTTCCTGAACAGAGGGGGCAGGAGGGTGTCTCACTTTTACCCCAGACGTGGAGGTTTGCTGGACTTGGTAAGACATCATAAACGGTTTGGACTAAGAACCTGATTCGATGGAAGTCTTTTTTCCAGATGTCAGCCCAGGTGATCTTACGTTGCTGAATGTTATCCCATTTAGTCCAAGCTCCTTGCTGTCCCATTTCCACCATCCTGCTAGCCCTTATTTCCTCCACGCCTGCCCGCACTTCCTCTTGAACAAGATATTGACGTTCTTTACCTTGAGCACTGTCAACTCTCGTAACCGGGAAGTAGCCAAAGCTGCACGCCCTGTTGCTGTGGGTCCCATCAACGCCTTATGCCTTAGTCGTGACTCGTCCACTTCCAACTATTTCTGTGCACTCCATTTCCTGCCTGTTCACACCTGTATGCCAGCTGCTGCCACCTTTGGATCCCTGGACTCTCTATACTGCCATATTCTCCCCGTGTTCTTGCCACCATGAACTGTTCAGTGAGGCTGCTGATCGGGAGTTGCAGGACGTTGCTGGTGCCATACAAAGCAGCACTGCTCAGACTGCGAGGTAGACCAAGCCACCTTCGTAGAAAGCTGCTGATCTTTCTCTCCAGGGCCTCAATAGTTGTTGTGGACACTTCGTACAGTAGCAAGGGCCACAGGATCTGGGTCAGGATAGAATTCTGGTAAATCCAGGCCTTCCTGCCATCCAGCATGTTTTAATTATTCTAACAAGAGAAAACATTTGATTATAACAAAATGAACAATAAAAACAGATTTAAAATAGCAAATTAAAATAAATACAATGCAATAATAAATACAACGTATAATTAATTAATAATTTAATATTAGCATATTTCATTATATTTAATAAACAACTCGTTTCACATTAGTTTAATTTAAAGTTAATGTGAATGATCCACTGCAAATCCAGGAATATATAAGGACAGATGACACATCTGAAAGCAATGCAGTTACAAATACACACAAAATGCTTTTGTTAACATAAAGTATGCATTTTAGCCAATATCAGGAATCAGACATTTGATTAAAATAACAACAATAAAATACATTTTAAATAAATATATAAATTATTCAAAATAAATAATTTAATTAATTAATTTTAAAATATTTATTTCTTTATCAGTTTATTATTCTCCGTTGCGCCATCCTGAATCCAGCATCTTTTAATTATTCTGACAACATAATAGAAAACATTTTGTTAATAAAATAGACTGAAATGATCAAAATAAAATAAATACAACAATATAATACATAAAACATATAATAAAAATGCAATAAATAATGAACATATATGTGACCCTGGACCACAAAAGCCGTCATAATTAGCACGGGTATATTTGTAGCAATAGCCAACAATGCATTGCATGGGTCAAAATTATCGATTTTTCTTTTATGCCAAAAATCATTAGGATATTAAGTAAAGATCATGTTCCATGAAGATATTTTGTACATTTCATACTGTAATCAAAACTTAATTTTTGATTAGTAATAAAAAAGGCGATTTTCTCAATATTTAGATTTTGTTGTACCCTCAGATTCCAGATTTTCAAATAGTTAACTATCTCAGCCAAATATGTTCCTATCCTAACAAACCATACATCAATGGAAAGCTCATGTATTTCAGCTTTCAGATGATGTATAAATCTCAATTTTGAAAAATTGACCCTTATGACTGATTTTGTGGTCCTGGGTCACATATTCCACTATATTTAATAAGCAACTGTGTAACTTATCTTGCATTCATTCAATTTACAATTAAATGTGAATGACAGATAACACATCTAAAATCAATACAGTTACAAATACACTCACACAAAAATAAAAAAAGAGACTTTAGTTTTAATAGTAATAATATAGGAATATTGTTAAGCCATGTTAAGACTGTCTTACAGTAGTTTTTCAACTGCTTACACACAGAATCTTTGCTTGTCACACAATTTCTGAAACCTGAAACTCAAACACCAGAACCACACACCAAATCTGCAAAACCATACACTAATTCTTAGCCTTTGACTCACTTTTCAATTTCATAAAACACTTTTTGCAAAACACAACATACAATTCTCTATGTAACACACAAAAATCTAACAGGAATTAATATTATGGCAAAGGTGTTTGCAAATGTTTGCTTTTGAGATGTATATAGATGTTTACGATATTTTGAATGCAGTGCTTCATTTTGCAAGAGATGTGAGGCATTCTGCATTTTGTGTGTGCAAGTCTTGGATTTGTGTGTAAAGTTTTGAAAAAAAAAGAGGCAAAGTTTTGAAAATGTGTTTAAGCAGCTGAAAAAACACTGTAAGAACTTTTTTAACCAACTAACAGTTCCCAATGGGTAATCAGTCTTACGTTTCCAATACAAATAAGACCAATCAACATTTTCATAACTGAATTTTTTAAAAGTTATGACCAGTCTTGAAGATGTTTTTTTTTTTTTTTTTGATGACTAACTTTTTAAGACTAGTCTAAACAGTTTATGCAACCGGCCAGGCTTTGGTGTGTACTGTGTAGATTGAGAGGGAGGGGCGGGGTTTGTTCCGCGCGCACCGCTCGGGGCCGCGCAGAGGCCAGGACGCGCGCGCTCTGCCGCTCGTTCTTTGTCCTCCATTGCAGCTGGTGATCGCAGCTCCGCCGCACAGCCGCACAGCGCAGGCCCGAAGTAGCGCAGCCGCTCTGAGGTTAGTGCCCTACCGCGCAATCTCCAGCCATTTCAGCCCCGGCGCAGCCGCACCAAACAACCCGGCAGCGTTTGCCTTTCACACACTCAGATGCAGATCGCAACGATGCGACACTGAACTCGGGATGATATCGAGCGCGTTTGACAGGATGGCAATTATTATTTACCCCGCTCAAATTGGGGCAAAAAGAATCATGGCGCTGTCGCAGGCCTTTGGCCTACTGAATTTAGATGTGCAGTCGATTCGCTACTGTTTTGTCCAGATGCTAAATGGGATTTGGTGGCTTCCCGATCAAATTTGAATGCGTGTTTAATATCATATTAGCGCTGCAGTGTTATCGATCACTCGACTTTTTATATCGCTTTATACAGAGTCGACAGCGGTGCCCGGCTAAATTTGATCTCATATTATTTCAGGTGTTTTGTAGCTTGACTGAATGTGTTTGAAATAACAGTTTGAACTGCGTTAGTCTTTAATATTTCTCTGACAAACCGCCCGCTCTCTTTACACGTAACTTAACGTTATTATTCACAGTTTGAAAATAACCGCCGTTTATGTTTTGTTATTGATGCTTGACTTCACTAGTCTATATCGATTTAGTTATTTCGGAGATTCAAACCTACCTTTTTTAATGAATATCTGTGGTTGTTGAAATGTCTTTTCGTGTTTGTGAAGATTTTGTCGTGACTTGGTCAAATCAAATGTAACGTTAGCGTTTCCCTTCCAGAATGAACAGAATGATATTGTAGCTGCGCGAGCTGCTTTATTTATCTATGTGTGGATAAATCATAGCACCCACGTCATCCTACGTTATTCACACACACGTTTTTATTTTTGTTTCATATTTTTAAAATATCCAAAACGTTTAGTAAATGTAATCCACACTGCTTGCTGTCAGGGACATGTCATTACAGTGCCATATTATTCAATAAAAATAAAAACATAACTTAAAACGATTTTCAATCTGTGTCATTTAGTTTATTGATACAGCTTTAAATTCTTGGTGAAAATTAATAGTGGTGTATTTTCATTCGATTGCATATTGCCAAAATATTATATACAGCAAATGTATTTTCTGTTTGATTATTCCCATATTATTTTGGATACATTCCCGTAAGTAGTTAGACTTATAGATTTTCCAGCCAAACCTCGTCAAAACATTAATAATGTAAAATAAATATTAATCTTTAGAACTAATTATGTTGATTATATGTGATGATTAGTGCCCCCTGGTGGAGTGATGTTTAAAGTAACAATAATAGATTCAATACTTTATGAAGGTGATTATTAGATGTGAATAGAAAGGAACAGGACCTTTCCCTACACACTAAATGTAAACTACTTGGGGTAAATAGCATATACATTTACACTTTTTTTGAGACAGAGATCGCATCCAGTGCCAAATTAAATGTTTTGTCATGCTGTTGCTATATAAAAGCATATCTCCAAAGACTGTATTAATATAATGTCTTGTCACACCATATATACTAGTAAAAGGTGATTTGGTAGTCATTATAAGGCAATATCATAAGATGTGCTCCCTCATATTTTTTAATGTGTTTTAAATGCATATGCAAATGAAAATGCATGTATTTGAGCACTTCTCCCCCCTCAAAATAGCAGGTGCATTACACTTGCCTCATCTATGAATCTGAATGATGCAGTTGCTTGAGGAATCTGTGTGCTATTGTATTGTTTGTGTGTCTCAGTGTGTTTGAGAGAAACTGTATCGGGTGATGGAAGACCACACGGTGCATCAGACGGAGCACATGACCACTATCGAGGCCCACGCTGTCAGTCAGCAGGTGGGGCAGGTGCACGTGGCCACGTACACAGAGCATGGCATGCTGAGCGCTGATGAGGATTCGCCATCCTCGCCTGATGATGATGCTTACGACGACTCTGATATACTTAACTCAACTGGAACAGATGAGGTCACCGCACATCTGGCTGCTGCAGGTAGGTTTTTGCACATTGATGTATTCTGACTTGTGGTTATCAGATTAACCACTAGATGGCGCACTTGGACCATAAATTGTCAGCTGCTTTATTGCTCAAGATAGAGCAGCTCATGGGTTCAATTCCCATGGAATACACAAACAGGTACAATGCATATCCTGAATGATATAGAATGTCTAAAAACAACCGATTTTGTTCCCTAATTCGTTTTTAGGGCCTGTTGGCATGGCAGCAGCCGCAGCTGTGGCAACAGGGAAAAAACGGAAGCGGCCGCACATCTTTGAATCGAACCCTTCAATCCGTAAAAGACAACAGACTCGTTTACTTAGGTGAATTGTATTTTCAATATTGTTCATTATATTGTAAGTGAATATGGGTGGTTTTACAACATAAAGTAAAATATCTTTATTGATAGATTAAAAATGTACTGTTACCAGTTTTGTTTATTTTAGTGTTATTAATACACTATTATAGAATTAATTCAAATTTGAATTGGTTTTTATTTTTAGTTTTCCTTTTAATTTGAGTAATTTTGTTAATTACAATATATTTTAAATATATATTTTTAAGTAATTTCAGTACTTTAAATTTAAATTATTATTTCAGTATTAAAATAAAATGTTAAATATTTAATTACTCTCTCTCTCTCTCTCTCTCTCTATATATATATATATATATAATATGCTCTTTCAGTGCTTTTATTTTTATATACTGTATAGTATTTATGTTTATTATTGAAATGTTGTTATATGCGTCAATTTTATTTAATTTCTTTATTTTCTTAAATATGTGGGTATATAGTATTTATAGAGTTGTAACTTTTAGTTTGTTACTTTTTCTTATTTGTAAGTCGCTTTGGACAAAAGCGTCTGCTAAATGACATTAGTATTTATTCATTCATGTTTTGAATTAGCCTTCATTGTTTTCAATTTGTACTTTCATTTTTAGATCAGTTTATTTAAATTTTAGTTCAGATTTTTAATTTTAGTAATCTGCTTTTGTTTATTTTCATTTTTTTTTTATGTTTATAGAGCTATTTTCTATTTATTTTTATTTTTGCGTTTTAGTCATTTTTGTACATCTTTCAGTTAGTTGCCAAGGGGGAAAGATCTAAAGAAAGAAAGAGAGAAAAAAAAAAATTCCCCAATAATGTCAATTCCAATTAAATTTATTTAATAGTTCATAATGACAAACCTGTCTCTTACTATGTCGGCAGGAAGCTGAGAGCAACTCTAGACGAGTACACAACACGGGTTGGCCAGCAGGCTATTGTGTTGTGCATCTCTCCCTCTAAACCGAACCCTGTGTTTCGAGTATTTGGAGCGGCACCATTAGAGAATGTGGTGAGTATATTTATTGTGCTTTTTGCCTTCATATCATTTGCACTGTTTCAGATTTCATCCCTGTTTTGGCATGTCTTGTGGTCAGGTGAGAAAATACAAAAGCATGATTCTGGAGGATCTGGAAAATGCTCTGGCTGAACACGCGCCCCCTGGTGGTGGAGAACTCAGCTCTGAACTGCCTCCTCTGACTATTGACGGCATACCAGTGTCTGTGGACAAGATGACACAGGTGGGCAGCAGGTGGCACTATGAGCCAGGAATACAAGTTATTGACTTTTCTGCTTTGACATGCAAATTTGACATTTTCTAGGCTCATGGGCCTGCAGTTAAATGAGAAGTCGTCTCACTTCATCCACTACAGGTCTTTAGCACAGGTTACTTCAAGCCTTTTGCCCTGATATAAGACCACATAACCAACTACATTTATCAGCTCACCCCTTACTCATTACCCTGCATGCTGTTTGGGGAGGACTGCTGATAGCTAGTGTCCCACAGGACAGACACACCTTGCTTGGTTTGTGGCAGTTGGAGGCAGGTCTGTGCATGGATCATCAGGTGAGGCTTGTACGCGCGAGTAATTATCCAGCACATCGTGGCCGAGCACAGAGGTTTCTGATTGGCTCCCAAGTGGATTAAAAGCAGAGCTGAGGGAGGGAATGGGCGGCTGATCAGTGTGTTTGGGGCATGAGATTCCTCTTAATTCCTTCGCCACATAATTAGACCATCTGCACAAACACAAGGAAGAGTCTACAACTCATGATGCCACTGTGGACAATCTGTTACATGACTTTAAACAGTGTGCTTAACAACCGTATTTAAGTTCAGATATTTACATTTAAGCAGTCGTCAGGATTTATTTTTGGCTTTTATTTGCAATAAACTTTATTATATTCAAAACATATTAAGAAGCATTTATTATTTTCAATATATTTATACTGTATATATAGATATAGATATACAGTAGTCAACATTTGAAGTGGAAGTGGATCAAAAAAGTTAATCAAAGTTGTCCTAAGAGAAGAACACATTTTGGTTTTAGGACAACTGTGATGAAAGATCCTTTTCAAATGTTCATACATACATATTATTATTATTTTTTTTCAGCTGTTATTATTATTAAATAATTTTACATTTTATTTAAAATATATTATGAAGCATATATTTTATTTGAACTATTTATTTTCTAGTTATGCTTGAATTTGAGCTTTATCAGTACAGTGTTGAAAAAAAAATTGTTCTTAAATTATCCAACAATCATGACTGGAAGAATCAAGTTAATTCGTCAAAAAATATGTAGTGATTTATTTTGTTGAATTAATTAGTTCTATCAAAACCACTCTTTTAGCTCTTTTTCTGAAATCCTCGCCACTAGCTCTTCGCCATGTTGTCGTCTGTCAATGTCAGGCTTACAGCAAGTGTGTTTGTGACAGTGAGAGAGCGGGAGGGAGGGAGAAGCTCTTTTGGGAACTGATTTATTCCTCCCAAGCCAAATTTAGCCTGTGATGTCGAGGTGAACAGACGTTGCTACAAGAGCGCTGTGCAGTACAATCCCTGGCCTGCCTATGGAATTACCAAGGGCACTGAGGGCGCTGGGATAAACTCCAACTCCACCCTCAGGATGGAGCTGTCACTGGGCTAATGGACTGCCCCATACTACTCAGTGTGGATTTTTAAAAAAGTCAATGGACTTAATAAGCCCCTATATTGTCAAGTTAATACCTTAAAAATCCCTCTCTAGCACTGCTTTTTTAAGGGTTCTTATGGCATTACCTTACACAAGCAAGTTGGCATTCTCGTAAAGAATTTCTGTTGGTTTTTATTTTTTTGCATTTATTAGTATATTTATGTATTACCATATTAGCAGATTTGAGGAATCCAATAAGCGATTCATCATAAGGAAGCAAAAAGACACAGGAAGTGCTTGCAATGCAAGTTTCAGACATCGTTTAGATTAATACAAACTAGAACCAGGAGGGATTTCAATATTTAGATATTTGATTATGTGAGCGAACAAACAGCACAAATTCGTATGAAATCTACTGTTCAAAAGTTTGGGGTTGGTTTTGTAATATTTTTGAGTATATGCAGCATGGCTGCATTTATTCAAAAACAGTAAAAACTATAATACTGTGAACTTTTATTATGATTTGAGAACTGTGTTCTGTTCTAATATATTTTAAAATATCATTTATTCCTTGTGATGGCAAATGTTCAGCATCATTTCTCCAGTCTTCAGTGTCACACGATCCTTCAGAAATCATTCTAATAAGTTGATTACAGGATTCTTTGATAAATAGGAAGTTGTATAAACAGCATTAATTTTAATGAAAATATTTTGTAACATTCATAAATGTCTCTACGTCTCTTTTGCTAATTTTAAATGTGTTTAAATAACTTTTTTTTTTTTTTTTTTTTTATATTGCTAATAATCTCAAACTTTTGAATGGTAGTGTACCAACCCTAAAAGGGTTTTTTTTTTCGTCCTACATAATCTGTAGTTTAGCGATGTTCCATCGTCTCAATCTCCTGCAGCCAGTGTGCACTGGAGCCTTACCCATAGATTAGTCTTTAAATAGAAACCTAATAGTCTTCTTTTCACAAGCTATATGTGTGGACAGACTGTCTGCACTCAGCTGCTGAAGGAAGAGGAAAATCAATGGCTTGCTGTTTCCAAACTCTTTTTCACACAGATTTGATTTTTCCAGAGGCCATGATTCGCTCTGCCACTCCCAGTATTAAAAAACCCCACAGTGATTATGTGCGCCCTTTGTTGCTTTGCAGGCCCAACTCCGAGCGTTCATTCCAGAAATGCTGAAGTATTCCACAGGCCGTGGGAAGCCTGGCTGGGGGAAAGAGAGCTGCAAGCCCATCTGGTGGCCGGAGGACATTCCCTGGGCCAATGTACGCAGTGACGTCCGAACAGAGGAGCAGAAACAGAGGGTAGTGTTGGGTGCTCATATTACGACTGCTTTGAAAGATAATATATATATGTGTGTGTGTGTGTGTGTGTGTGTGTGTGTGTGTGTGTATATGAAAAATGTCTCAAATTATGACATAAGTTATTGAATCCGCCACACCATAGTTTTGTCAGCTTTCCACAAAATGACATCTGAATTGAAACAAATGAGCGAAAGCTTGCATCATGTTGACCTATCGAGGGCTTACTTCCGTTGGAAACAGGTGTCATGGACGCAAGCCCTGAGGACTATCGTTAAAAACTGCTATAAGCAGCATGGGAGAGAGGACCTGCTCTACGCCTTTGAGGACCAGATCACCACACAAGTTGCCACAACAACCACTCACAGCATTGCACACCTGGTGCCGTCACAGACCGTAGTGCAGACGATCAGTAATCCTGATGGAACTGTCTCGCTCATACAGGTGAACTCAGGTCCCAGCTGTGGGAACAGCTACACGGTTGTTTTTCACTATGATATAAACTAGCTCCACTGGAGAACTTCTTTTAGATCAGGGGGAGACCAAAATATTGAAAAATAGCTAATAAGTCATAGTCAGCACGTTCAGATACAAGTTTTCACAAAAATAAAAAGTTTTATAAAATGATAAACTTTACATTTCAGCCTTTAAACCGTTTTTAAGAAAATGGATGAGTCAAAATATTGTTTATTATCGTTTAATTATCATTATCGTAACTTGTGCTTTTTACAGTAATTTTAGTTTAATATGGTAATATAGACATTGCCCTACACAGCTCATATGGTATTCATTTTATTTGTGCAGGTCTTAAAAAGGTCTTAAATTTGAGCTTAAAAATCCTACAGAAACCCTGTTCTTTAATACATTTAACTTGTATAATTTGTCTAGAGAGTTTGTTTTTTTTTTTTTTTTCAAAAGTGAAAAGTCTTTTATAGTGTTACAAAAAAATCTAATAAATGTAGTTCTTTTTAACTATTTATACCTCAAACAATTTTGAAAAAAAAAAAAAATACATGTTTTTTGAGCACCAAATCTGCATATTACAGTGATTTCTGAAGCATCATGTGACACTGAAGACTAGAGTAATGGATGCTGAAAATTCAGCTTTGCCAACCCAGAAATAAATTGCATATAAATTAATATAGAAAAGTTCTAATATATTGTAATAATAAAATAATTGTGAAACTATTTGACAATATTTTATTATTTTATTGTCTTTTTGAGATTTACAAACAATCTTTTAAGAGTTTTCTTTCAAAAACATTAAAAATTCTTGCCAACCCCAAACCTGAAATGTTCATTTTTGTTATGCTTCTAATATAATTTGGAAAAATAAATAAAACTATCTACCTATATATATATATATATATATATATATATATATATATATATTAAAAAAAAATTGGGAAAAACCTAAAATCACTAATGGTCACATTACAGTATTATGGTCACATTACAAATATTATAACAACAGTATTCTAACATATAAATTGTTAACTGATCCACAGGTTGGAACTGGAGCCACGGTAGCAACACTGGCAGATGCGTCAGAATTGCCAGGCACAGTGACGGTGGCCCAGGTGAATTACTCCACAGTGACAGATGGAGAGGTAAAGTCAACACACACACTTTCATTTTCAGGAGTTTGCATCTCCTGCTTGTTCTGTCCTTACACACATACTGTGCTTTTATGATATATCTCTCTTTCTTCACACCTATTACTTTTTATCTCTCTAAGGTGGAACAGAATTGGGCCACACTACAGGGAGGCGAGATGACCATCCAGACCACGCAACCGTCGGAAGCCACGCAGGCTGTGGCCTCCTTAGCCGAAGCTGCGGTAGCTGCCTCGCAAGAGATGCAGCCAGGAACAACTGTTACTATGGCACTCAACAGGTACTCATGGGAAGTAGCGGTGAGGTTGGGGTCGGAGAAACATAGAAAGGAAATTCTGAACCGCGGCAGCACCTAGGTGCAAGTTTATGTCCCCAGGGGCTTGTTACCTGAGCCTGTTCTCCTGTTTATCACAAGCAGGTAGCTGCAGCAGCAGCCCAGAAATACAGCACAGCGGGAACAATTGGTTCATACTCCATTGCCACAACAATTAGGCTGAGGAGGCATCGTTTTCTGCTCAGCAGCCTTCATTAAAGCAGTAAATCCACCATCAATATGCTGAGCATAGTCAGGACATCTATAAACGGAACCAAAAAAAGTGTTATTTTCCTCTACTAAAACCCCATAGCACTGTAAATAGCTTAATTTTTATCATTATCTCAAAGGAAGTCATAATGCACTGTCTTTAAACTCTATTTGGTATAGAAACTCATTTACATAATACAAGTCAAAAAGCTAAAGTCAAAATTAAAAAAAAAAAAACTTGTAATTTAGACATTTTATTAGGGGCTTTTTTAAATGTTTTGGTGCGTCGATTTAGACTTAATGTAAGAATCTCAACTTACTATGTCATAATTTTTATTAGCGTGTCATAGTTATGACTTGTCAGTTTTATCTCTTCATGTCGACTTTGTCATAATTATGACTTGTGCTTCAATTTTGACTTTATCTCATAATTATGACCGAAAATGTTGAAATGATGACAATAAATGTCAAAATGATACCTTGTCAATTTCAGCTTTTCATTTTTAGCATTTATAATTATGATTTCTGTTTCAATTTTGAGTTTCTCATTTCAACTTTTTATCTCATAATTACAACTCAATGTTGTAACTAATGATAAACTTTAATAATACTTTAATAATTAATAAAAAATGTTTTTTGAGCACTTAATCTGCATATTACAGTGATTTCTGAAGCATCATGTGACACTGAAAAAAAAAATCAGCTTTGCCCTCAGAAATAAACTATAAATGACTTGTCAATTTCAGCTTTTTACGTCAATTTTCACTTTGTCATAATTATGACTTAGTATGTCAATTTCAACTTTGTCTCATATTTACAAATTAGAAAGTCTAAATTATGACATGCTTGTCAGTTTTGGCTGTTCATGCCAATTTCCATTTAGTCAATTTCAGATTTTTCTCTTAATTGTAATTTAGAAAACTTAAATGATAATGACTTTGTCATAATAATGATTTACCAAAGCATGATTTTTTTCTTAAGTGACAGAAATGGACTTGCGCATTTTGGACATCTATCATCATGAGAGCCCACTCCCACTTGTATGGGAGAGTGTTTGTATTGTTTTCTGGTGCCTTTTGATTGACTTCCTACACTAGGGGGCAGTACACACCAGTCCACATCAATGCACTTCAAATCCTGTATAAAGCATTATGGAAAAAACGTTTATGAAAGCGGGGATATTGTGAGATTATTTCCTAATTTTTTATATGTGTGTTGCAGTGAAGCAGCAGCTCACGCAGTGGCGACGTTAGCAGAAGCGACTCTTCAGGGAGGAGGACAAATCGTGTTAGCAGGAGAAACGGCGGCTGCAGTCGGAGCTTTAACTGGCGTTCCGGATGGCAGTGGTGCGAACCTCCTCTCTATATCACAAGCAGCCACATTTACACTTTTTAGTCTCCTTGCACAGTCACTGAATGATAAAGCTTAAACAGGAATGATTAGGATCTGCAAACATTACTTTCGTCATCAGTTGTCTCAGCTATGTGAGGGCACGTATGCGTCTCATGTAAGGGGTGTCAGAGCGTGAGGAAGTCCGTGGAGGTCTACTATAATCCCCGGGGTGTTTTTGGGACAGATGGTGCGTGTGTGACCTGTGTCACAGACTCCAGCCTCTACACTTCTCGCTAATCCTCGCTTTGCTTCAACCACTAAGCGCTCTGCTTATGCACTGCAGCCTCTAGTACTAGTGCTTACACATGCATTAGAAGCCACGTTACAGTGGAATAGCAACGCTAATGTGTAATGGAGGCATTCCTTACCGTGTAGTGAAGTGGCACATAGCGCATTTCCATTTTTAGCTATGACATATTGGAAGTTTGGTTGAAAGAAATGAGAATATCATTAAAAATGTATGCATTTTTGTCTTCTGACTATAACATTCTTCCAGTCAAAGTATTGCAACCCATTGTGTTTCTGTAATGCAATATTTCCAATGTCAGCGGAAATGGAAAAAGATGACAAAGACAAACATTTTTTTAGGATACACAAATATTACAATATATTTGATGTTATGGCTAATAATCAATAAATGGCTATCAAAAATAAAAATGCTTTACAATAAGGTTCCATTTGAACATATTCCTTTAATATGAACTAACCATGGAAAATAATTGTGTGTTAATGTTAATTTCAACATTACTAATATATTATTAAAAACTGTATCTGTTAATGTTATTTAATGGACCTGAGCTAACATGAACTAACAATGACCAGTTTTATTTTTTTATTAACTAACACTCACAAAGATTAATGAATACTTTTAGAAATGTATTGCTAATGTTAGTCAATGCATTATCTAGTGTTAACTAATGGGAACTTATAGTAAAGTGCTACACAAAATTCTATAGTAATTAATAAATTTAATAAAAAATAACACATTATGGATTCAAATGTAACAATCATCCAAGATCGGCCAATATACTTTTAATATTCACTGACAACAGTAAATATTGTGCATCCTTTATTTTTTTCTTTTTATAATAATCATTCATTAACCGTAAGTAAAGAGACATGCATTTGTTAAATTAAAATTAAGACATTAAATATCATGAGTATGACATGAGTTGAAATTATCTAGATGAGATTTAAAAAGTCATATGACAATATCATGAGAAAGTCAAAACGATCAAAAATCGGATATTAAAAGTCATAAGTATGAATTTAGTAGAAATTATCAGTTACTAAGGAAAGTCATAAGAGGAAAAATTCTGAATTAGATTTAGAAAGTCAGTTATAAAAATTTGATGTCTCATTTTAGATGTTTTCATATTGACTTTTTACATAACTGTCAAATAATGAACCATGACAATTGATGTGGTGCATCCTTAATTTTTTGTTTGTTTATTAAGATGAATTCATTAACAGTATGACCAGGAACATGCATTAACAAAGTAAACAGGGTCCGTTTTGATTTAATGTTGATTTTAATGGGTAAATAATTGGTCCAATCATACCTGGGCATTTCCCAGTGACCAAAGAGAAGCCCCTCCTCGTCCCCTTCCTAACCCCCTAGGAACCCTCTTAAAGGGCTTTGATCCTCTCCATTATCAGTGCATAGTCTAATCACAGAGCCAGCTGTCAGCACCGGGAAGCCCAGTCTATAAAACACACACACACACACTCAAATGACATTAAGAGAATAGACAGGAGCAAGGGGTGTATTTAAACACAAAAGCTGATTAGCAGGCATTAAAACTACATTTAAAGACATGGGTGTCAGGCCTTTCCCTGCTCTTGGTATAAATATTTGACCATGGTTTTGATATTTACTTAGCTTTTAATATTTAATATTATTGGATCACTCAAATTTAAGTTTATTTGGAATTGTACAATGAAAAATGATTTAGCTAACATATTGGGTCCCACTGCTTACAAGGGATATTGTAGACACTATCTCTTAATTGACCATCTGTTGATTTCTTGTTCCCCCCTTCAGCTTTAAATTTTTTTTGTGAATGAAGAAAAAGTTGCAAGATAAGAGGATGTGACTTTATATAACACTGTACTGACCTTGTGTACAGAGAATGCTAGTATTTCTCACATACGTAAACGAGCGTGTTGACTGCTCATCTGAACCAGCAGTGAGTCCCAGAGAGCCGCTTCTGCCCAAAATGAGGCCCTCACCTTTAAGCTGCGCAATTAAACTTAATTTACACTTCAGCATTGGGTTGCTTTGGAGAGAACGTAGTCAACAACAGAGACTTGACAGACAGCCAGCGTTTATTGACCTTATTCAATCAGTGAAATGGCAGTGTGGGTGCAGCTTTGAAGTGGCTGGTCTGAGGTAATCGTGACTGATTTACATTTCCTGCTCCAGTGGCCCTCTTTCGGAGCGAAAGGTGGCCATGGCTCCTGTAGCCACGCGCATCGACAACACGGTGATGCTCTGTAAGCCTTGTAGAAACCCTCAGTGTCAGAGTGATTGAGGGTTTGTAAGCACTTCACTCAAAAAAACAATGCTTCCAAACTCCCCGTCGATTATTGAGACACGATGTGATTACGAGAAATCAGAGCAGTTGGATTGAGGCACTCATATGCCATGTGGGGGAAAGGATTTTCTGATGCTCTTTTTAACGGAGAATCTCACAAAGAAATGTCTGAGTTTTTATTTCCAAAATCAGTATACATAGTGATACAGAGAGAGAGACACTTTTTTGTTAAAAAAATTCACACACACACACACACACACATATATATATATATATCTCTATCAGAGGTCACATTAACCGAAAATTCTCCGTCATTGGAATTTTTTTTAGCAGTGACGATAAGCGATAATCGATACTGGTTCATAAAAATGACAATCTATTAAAATTGAGAAATCCATTTTTTTTTTTACCCAGCCCTAGCATATTTTGTGTATAGTGTCCTCCGCTGTCACTGTGGTGTTGAACATGAAAAATTACGCACAGTATGTTCATCTGTTCTCATCATAAATAAATAAATCCATAAACCTATATGCTCTTCCTGTAGGTTCAATATTAAAAATGAGAACAAAATTAGAAGCAATTAAATGTATTATAACTAAAATCTGAAAATTAAAATGACGGGTAATAATAGATTATGAAAAATTTTACGACCCTTTCTGTCAAAATGAGTGAAAAAAGTCAAACAAAACCTCTGAGAGAGAGAGAGACATACATATATATATATATATATATATACATGCATACACACACACACACACACACACAGAAATACACATATGTAAGCAAAAAATAGCAAAATAAATTGAAAAATAAAATAAATTGTATGTGTAGTTAGATTTTATTTATATATATATATATATATATATATATATATATATATATATATACACATTTATTTATACCCACACAC